>NW_027369425.1:0-42795 GCF_046119375.1 Phyllobates terribilis
GAAGATTCAAAGAGAGTGAGATGCCAGCTCCTTTCATTCAGTCAGTAGCTTCAAACATTTCTGGTATATGAAAAACATGTTTTTCAATGGCAAAAATCAATGAATATTGTAAATGCACAAACAGTAATATCTCCACATTGCACGGTGCAATTCTGAAATTTTTAGCTTTTTCCTGTTAATCCTAGCATGAAAAAGAAGATTCAAAGAGAGTGAGATGCCAGCTCCTTTCATTCAGTCAGTAGCTTCAAACATTTCTGGTATATGAAAAACATGTTTTTCAATGGCAAAAATCAATGAATATTGTAAATGCACAAACAGTAATATCTCCACATTGCAAGGTGCAATTCTGAAATTTTTTGCTTTTTTCCTGTTAATCCTAGCATGATAAAGAAGATTCAAAGAGAGTGGAGATGCCAGGCTCCTTTCATTCAGTCAGTAGCTTCAAACATTTCTGGTATATGAAAAACATGTTTTTCAATGGCAAAAATCAATGAATATTGTAAATGCACAAACAGTAATATCTCCACATTGCAAGGTGCAATTCTGAAATTTTTTGCTTTTTCCTGCTAATCCTAGCATGATAAAGAAGATTCAAAGAGAGTGAGATGCCAGCTCCTTTCATTCAGTCAGTAGCTTCAAACATTTCTGGTATATGAAAAACATGTTTTTCAATGGCAAAAATCAATGAATATTGTAAATGCACAAACAGTAATATCTCCACATTGCACGGTGCAATTCTGAAATTTTTTGCTTTTTCCTGTTAATCCTAGCATGATAAAGAAGATTCAAAGAGAGTGAGATGCCAGCTCCTTTCATTCAGTCAGTAGCTTCAAACATTTCTGGTATATGAAAAACATGTTTTTCAATGGCAAAAATCAATGAATATTGTAAATGCACAAACAGTAATATCTCCACATTGCAAGGTGCAATTCTGAAATTTTTTGCTTTTTCCTGCTAATCCTAGCATGATAAAGAAGATTCAAAGAGAGTGAGATGCCAGCTCCTTTCATTCAGTCAGTAGCTTCAAACATTTCTGGTATATGAAAAACATGTTTTTCAATGGCAAAAATCAATGAATATTGTAAATGCACAAACAGTAATATCTCCACATTGCAAGGTGCAATTCTGAAATTTTTTGCTTTTTCCTGTTAATCCTAGCATGATAAAGAAGATTCAAAGAGAGTGAGATGCCAGCTCCTTTCATTCAGTCAGTAGCTTCAAACATTTCTGGTATATGAAAAACATGTTTTTCAATGGCAAAAATCAATGAATATTGTAAATGCACAAACAGTAATATCTCCACATTGCAAGGTGCAATTCTGAAATTTTTTGCTTTTTCCTGCTAATCCTAGCATGATAAAGAAGATTCAAAGAGAGTGAGATGCCAGCTCCTTTCATTCAGTCAGTAGCTTCAAACATTTCTGGTATATGAAAAACATGTTTTTCAATGGCAAAAATCAATGAATATTGTAAATGCACAAACAGTAATATCTCCACATTGCACGGTGCAATTCTGAAATTTTTAGCTTTTTCCTGTTAATCCTAGCATGATAAAGAAGATTCAAAGAGAGTGAGATGCCAGCTCCTTTCATTCAGTCAGTAGCTTCAAACATTTCTGGTATATGAAAAACATGTTTTTCAATGGCAAAAATCAATGAATATTGTAAATGCACAAACAGTAATATCTCCACATTGCAAGGTGCAATTCTGAAATTTTTTGCTTGTTCCTGCTAATCCTAGCATGATAAAGAAGATTCAAAGAGAGTGAGATGCCAGCTCCTTTCATTCAGTCAGTAGCTTCAAACATTTCTGGTATATGAAAAACGTTTTTCAATGGCAAAAATCAATGAATATTGTAAATGCACAAACAGTAATATCTCCACATTGCACGGTGCAATTCTGAAATTTTTAGCTTTTTCCTGTTAATCCTAGCATGATAAAGAAGATTCAAAGAGAGTGAGATGCCAGCTCCTTTCATTCAGTCAGTAGCTTCAAACATTTCTGGTATATGAAAAACATGTTTTTCAATGGCAAAAATCAATGAATATTGTAAATGCACAAACAGTAATATCTCCACATTGCAAGGTGCAATTCTGAAATTTTTTGCTTTTTCCTGTTAATCCTAGCATGATAAAGAAGATTCAAAGAGAGTGAGATGCCAGCTCCTTTCATTCAGTCAGTAGCTTCAAACATTTCTGGTATATGAAAAACATGTTTTTCAATGGCAAAAATCAATGAATATTGTAAATGCACAAACAGTAATATCTCCACATTGCAAGGTGCAATTCTGAAATTTTTTGCTTTTTCCTGCTAATCCTAGCATGATAAAGAAGATTCAAAGAGAGTGAGATGCCAGCTCCTTTCATTCAGTCAGTAGCTTCAAACATTTCTGGTATATGAAAAACATGTTTTTCAATGGCAAAAATCAATGAATATTGTAAATGCACAAACAGTAATATCTCCACATTGCACGGTGCAATTCTGAAATTTTTAGCTTTTTCCTGTTAATCCTAGCATGATAAAGAAGATTCAAAGAGAGTGAGATGCCAGCTCCTTTCATTCAGTCAGTAGCTTCAAACATTTCTGGTATATGAAAAACATGTTTTTCAATGGCAAAAATCAATGAATATTGTAAATGCACAAACAGTAATATCTCCACATTGCAAGGTGCAATTCTGAAATTTTTTGCTTTTTCCTGCTAATCCTAGCATGATAAAGAAGATTCAAAGAGAGTGAGATGCCAGCTCCTTTCATTCAGTCATTAGCTTCAAACATTTCTGGTATATGAAAAACATGTTTTTCAATGGCAAAAATCAATGAATATTGTAAATGCACAAACAGTAATATCTCCACATTGCACGGTGCAATTCTGAAATTTTTAGCTTTTTCCTGTTAATCCTAGCATGATAAAGAAGATTCAAAGAGAGTGAGATGCCAGCTCCTTTCATTCAGTCAGTAGCTTCAAACATTTCTGGTATATGAAAAACATGTTTTTCAATGGCAAAAATCAATGAATATTGTAAATGCACAAACAGTGATATCTCCACATTGCAAGGTGCAATTCTGAAATTTTTTGCTTTTTCCTGCTAATCCTAGCATGATAAAGAAGATTCAAAGAGAGTGAGATGCCAGCTCCTTTCATTCAGTCAGTAGCTTCAAACATTTCTGGTATATGAAAAACATGTTTTTCAATGGCAAAAATCAATGAATATTGTAAATGCACAAACAGTAATATCTCCACATTGCACGGTGCAATTCTGAAATTTTTAGCTTTTTCCTGTTAATCCTAGCATGATAAAAAAGATTCAAAGAGAGTGAGATGCCAGCTCCTTTCATTCAGTCAGTAGCTTCAAACATTTCTGGTATATGAAAAACATGTTTTTCAATGGCAAAAATCAATGAATATTGTAAATGCACAAACAGTAAAATCTCCACATTGCAAGGTGCAATTCTGAAATTTTTTGCTTTTTCCTGCTAATCCTAGCATGATAAAGAAGATTCAAAGAGAGTGAGATGCCAGCTCCTTTCATTCAGTCAGTAGCTTCAAACATTTCTGGTATATGAAAAACATGTTTTTCAATGGCAAAAATCAATGAATATTGTAAATGCACAAACAGTAATATCTCCACATTGCAAGGTGCAATTCTGAAATTTTTTGCTTTTTCCTGCTAATCCTAGCATGATAAAGAAGATTCAAAGAGAGTGAGATGCCAGCTCCTTTCATTCAGTCAGTAGCTTCAAACATTTCTGGTATATGAAAAACATGTTTTTCAATGGCAAAAATCAATGAATATTGTAAATGCACAAACAGTAATATCTCCACATTGCACGGTGCAATTCTGAAATTTTTAGCTTTTTCCTGTTAATCCTAGCATGATAAAGAAGATTCAAAGAGAGTGAGATGCCAGCTCCTTTCATTCAGTCAGTAGCTTCAAACATTTCTGGTATATGAAAAACATGTTTTTCAATGGCAAAAATCAATGAATATTGTAAATGCACAAACAGTAATATCTCCACATTGCAAGGTGCAATTCTGAAATTTTTTGCTTGTTCCTGCTAATCCTAGCATGATAAAGAAGATTCAAAGAGAGTGAGATGCCAGCTCCTTTCATTCAGTCAGTAGCTTCAAACATTTCTGGTATATGAAAAACGTTTTTCAATGGCAAAAATCAATGAATATTGTAAATGCACAAACAGTAATATCTCCACATTGCACGGTGCAATTCTGAAATTTTTAGCTTTTTCCTGTTAATCCTAGCATGATAAAGAAGATTCAAAGAGAGTGAGATGCCAGCTCCTTTCATTCAGTCAGTAGCTTCAAACATTTCTGGTATATGAAAAACATGTTTTTCAATGGCAAAAATCAATGAATATTGTAAATGCACAAACAGTAATATCTCCACATTGCAAGGTGCAATTCTGAAATTTTTTGCTTTTTCCTGTTAATCCTAGCATGATAAAGAAGATTCAAAGAGAGTGAGATGCCAGCTCCTTTCATTCAGTCAGTAGCTTCAAACATTTCTGGTATATGAAAAACATGTTTTTCAATGGCAAAAATCAATGAATATTGTAAATGCACAAACAGTAATATCTCCACATTGCAAGGTGCAATTCTGAAATTTTTTGCTTTTTCCTGCTAATCCTAGCATGATAAAGAAGATTCAAAGAGAGTGAGATGCCAGCTCCTTTCATTCAGTCAGTAGCTTCAAACATTTCTGGTATATGAAAAACATGTTTTTCAATGGCAAAAATCAATGAATATTGTAAATGCACAAACAGTAATATCTCCACATTGCACGGTGCAATTCTGAAATTTTTAGCTTTTTCCTGTTAATCCTAGCATGATAAAGAAGATTCAAAGAGAGTGAGATGCCAGCTCCTTTCATTCAGTCAGTAGCTTCAAACATTTCTGGTATATGAAAAACATGTTTTTCAATGGCAAAAATCAATGAATATTGTAAATGCACAAACAGTAATATCTCCACATTGCAAGGTGCAATTCTGAAATTTTTTGCTTTTTCCTGCTAATCCTAGCATGATAAAGAAGATTCAAAGAGAGTGAGATGCCAGCTCCTTTCATTCAGTCATTAGCTTCAAACATTTCTGGTATATGAAAAACATGTTTTTCAATGGCAAAAATCAATGAATATTGTAAATGCACAAACAGTAATATCTCCACATTGCACGGTGCAATTCTGAAATTTTTAGCTTTTTCCTGTTAATCCTAGCATGATAAAGAAGATTCAAAGAGAGTGAGATGCCAGCTCCTTTCATTCAGTCAGTAGCTTCAAACATTTCTGGTATATGAAAAACATGTTTTTCAATGGCAAAAATCAATGAATATTGTAAATGCACAAACAGTAATATCTCCACATTGCAAGGTGCAATTCTGAAATTTTTTGCTTTTTCCTGTTAATCCTAGCATGATAAAGAAGATTCAAAGAGAGTGAGATGCCAGCTCCTTTCATTCAGTCAGTAGCTTCAAACATTTCTGGTATATGAAAAACATGTTTTTCAATGGCAAAAATCAATGAATATTGTAAATGCACAAACAGTAATATCTCCACATTGCAAGGTGCAATTCTGAAATTTTTTGCTTTTTCCTGCTAATCCTAGCATGATAAAGAAGATTCAAAGAGAGTGAGATGCCAGCTCCTTTCATTCAGTCAGTAGCTTCAAACATTTCTGGTATATGAAAAACATGTTTTTCAATGGCAAAAATCAATGAATATTGTAAATGCACAAACAGTAATATCTCCACATTGCACGGTGCAATTCTGAAATTTTTAGCTTTTTCCTGTTAATCCTAGCATGATAAAGAAGATTCAAAGAGAGTGAGATGCCAGCTCCTTTCATTCAGTCAGTAGCTTCAAACATTTCTGGTATATGAAAAACATGTTTTTCAATGGCAAAAATCAATGAATATTGTAAATGCACAAACAGTAATATCTCCACATTGCAAGGTGCAATTCTGAAATTTTTTGCTTTTTCCTGCTAATCCTAGCATGATAAAGAAGATTCAAAGAGAGTGAGATGCCAGCTCCTTTCATTCAGTCAGTAGCTTCAAACATTTCTGGTATATGAAAAACATGTTTTTCAATGGCAAAAATCAATGAATATTGTAAATGCACAAACAGTAATATCTCCACATTGCACGGTGCAATTCTGAAATTTTTAGCTTTTTCCTGTTAATCCTAGCATGATAAAGAAGATTCAAAGAGAGTGAGATGCCAGCTCCTTTCATTCAGTCAGTAGCTTCAAACATTTCTGGTATATGAAAAACATGTTTTTCAATGGCAAAAATCAATGAATATTGTAAATGCACAAACAGTAATATCTCCACATTGCAAGGTGCAATTCTGAAATTTTTTGCTTTTTCCTGTTAATCCTAGCATGATAAAGAAGATTCAAAGAGAGTGAGATGCCAGCTCCTTTCATTCAGTCAGTAGCTTCAAACATTTCTGGTATATGAAAAACATGTTTTTCAATGGCAAAAATCAATGAATATTGTAAATGCACAAACAGTGATATCTCCACATTGCAAGGTGCAATTCTGAAATTTTTTGCTTTTTCCTGCTAATCCTAGCATGATAAAGAAGATTCAAAGAGAGTGAGATGCCAGCTCCTTTCATTCAGTCAGTAGCTTCAAACATTTCTGGTATATGAAAAACATGTTTTTCAATGGCAAAAATCAATGAATATTGTAAATGCACAAACAGTAATATCTCCACATTGCACGGTGCAATTCTGAAATTTTTAGCTTTTTCCTGTTAATCCTAGCATGATAAAAAAGATTCAAAGAGAGTGAGATGCCAGCTCCTTTCATTCAGTCAGTAGCTTCAAACATTTCTGGTATATGAAAAACATGTTTTTCAATGGCAAAAATCAATGAATATTGTAAATGCACAAACAGTAAAATCTCCACATTGCAAGGTGCAATTCTGAAATTTTTTGCTTTTTCCTGCTAATCCTAGCATGATAAAGAAGATTCAAAGAGAGTGAGATGCCAGCTCCTTTCATTCAGTCAGTAGCTTCAAACATTTCTGGTATATGAAAAACATGTTTTTCAATGGCAAAAATCAATGAATATTGTAAATGCACAAACAGTAATATCTCCACATTGCACGGTGCAATTCTGAAATTTTTAGCTTTTTCCTGTTAATCCTAGCATGATAAAGAAGATTCAAAGAGAGTGAGATGCCAGCTCCTTTCATTCAGTCAGAAGCTTCAAACATTTCTGGTATATGAAAAACATGTTTTTCAATGGCAAAAATCAATGAATATTGTAAATGCACAAAAAGTAATATCTCCACATTGCAAGGTGCAATTCTGAAATTTTTTGCTTTTTCCTGCTAATCCTAGCATGATAAAGAAGATTCAAAGAGAGTGAGATGCCAGCTCCTTTCATTCAGTCAGTAGCTTCAAACATTTCTGGTATATGAAAAACGTTTTTCAATGGCAAAAATCAATGAATATTGTAAATGCACAAACAGTAATATCTCCACATTGCACGGTGCAATTCTGAAATTTTTAGCTTTTTCCTGTTAATCCTAGCATGATAAAGAAGATTCAAAGAGAGTGAGATGCCAGCTCCTTTCATTCAGTCAGTAGCTTCAAACATTTCTGGTATATGAAAAACATGTTTTTCAATGGCAAAAATCAATGAATATTGTAAATGCACAAACAGTAATATCTCCACATTGCAAGGTGCAATTCTGAAATTTTTTGCTTTTTCCTGTTAATCCTAGCATGATAAAGAAGATTCAAAGAGAGTGAGATGCCAGCTCCTTTCATTCAGTCAGTAGCTTCAAACATTTCTGGTATATGAAAAACATGTTTTTCAATGGCAAAAATCAATGAATATTGTAAATGCACAAACAGTAATATCTCCACATTGCAAGGTGCAATTCTGAAATTTTTTGCTTTTTCCTGCTAATCCTAGCATGATAAAGAAGATTCAAAGAGAGTGAGATGCCAGCTCCTTTCATTCAGTCAGTAGCTTCAAACATTTCTGGTATATGAAAAACATGTTTTTCAATGGCAAAAATCAATGAATATTGTAAATGCACAAACAGTAATATCTCCACATTGCACGGTGCAATTCTGAAATTTTTAGCTTTTTCCTGTTAATCCTAGCATGATAAAGAAGATTCAAAGAGAGTGAGATGCCAGCTCCTTTCATTCAGTCAGTAGCTTCAAACATTTCTGGTATATGAAAAACATGTTTTTCAATGGCAAAAATCAATGAATATTGTAAATGCACAAACAGTAATATCTCCACATTGCAAGGTGCAATTCTGAAATTTTTTGCTTTTTCCTGCTAATCCTAGCATGATAAAGAAGATTCAAAGAGAGTGAGATGCCAGCTCCTTTCATTCAGTCATTAGCTTCAAACATTTCTGGTATATGAAAAACATGTTTTTCAATGGCAAAAATCAATGAATATTGTAAATGCACAAACAGTAATATCTCCACATTGCACGGTGCAATTCTGAAATTTTTAGCTTTTTCCTGTTAATCCTAGCATGATAAAGAAGATTCAAAGAGAGTGAGATGCCAGCTCCTTTCATTCAGTCAGTAGCTTCAAACATTTCTGGTATATGAAAAACATGTTTTTCAATGGCAAAAATCAATGAATATTGTAAATGCACAAAGAGTAATATCTCCACATTGCAAGGTGCAATTCTGAAATTTTTTGCTTTTTCCTGTTAATCCTAGCATGATAAAGAAGATTCAAAGAGAGTGAGATGCCAGCTCCTTTCATTCAGTCAGTAGCTTCAAACATTTCTGGTATATGAAAAACATGTTTTTCAATGGCAAAAATCAATGAATATTGTAAATGCACAAACAGTAATATCTCCACATTGCAAGGTGCAATTCTGAAATTTTTTGCTTTTTCCTGCTAATACTAGCATGATAAAGAAGATTCAAAGAGAGTGAGATGCCAGCTCCTTTCATTCAGTCAGTAGCTTCAAACATTTCTGGTATATGAAAAACATGTTTTTCAATGGCAAAAATCAATGAATATTGTAAATGCACAAACAGTAATATCTCCACATTGCACGGTGCAATTCTGAAATTTTTAGCTTTTTCCTGTTAATCCTAGCATGATAAAGAAGATTCAAAGAGAGTGAGATGCCAGCTCCTTTCATTCAGTCAGTAGCTTCAAACATTTCTGGTATATGAAAAACATGTTTTTCAATGGCAAAAATCAATGAATATTGTAAATGCACAAACAGTAATATCTCCACATTGCAAGGTGCAATTCTGAAATTTTTTGCTTTTTCCTGCTAATCCTAGCATGATAAAGAAGATTCAAAGAGAGTGAGATGCCAGCTCCTTTCATTCAGTCAGTAGCTTCAAACATTTCTGGTATATGAAAAACATGTTTTTCAATGGCAAAAATCAATGAATATTGTAAATGCACAAACAGTAATATCTCCACATTGCACGGTGCAATTCTGAAATTTTTAGCTTTTTCCTGTTAATCCTAGCATGATAAAGAAGATTCAAAGAGAGTGAGATGCCAGCTCCTTTCATTCAGTCATTAGCTTCAAACATTTCTGGTATATGAAAAACATGTTTTTCAATGGCAAAAATCAATGAATATTGTAAATGCACAAACAGTAATATCTCCACATTGCACGGTGCAATTCTGAAATTTTTAGCTTTTTCCTGTTAATCCTAGCATGATAAAGAAGATTCAAAGAGAGTGAGATGCCAGCTCCTTTCATTCAGTCAGTAGCTTCAAACATTTCTGGTATATGAAAAACATGTTTTTCAATGGCAAAAATCAATGAATATTGTAAATGCACAAACAGTAATATCTCCACATTGCAAGGTGCAATTCTGAAATTTTTTGCTTTTTCCTGTTAATCCTAGCATGATAAAAAAGATTCAAAGAGAGTGAGATGCCAGCTCCTTTCATTCAGTCAGTAGCTTCAAACATTTCTGGTATATGAAAAACATGTTTTTCAATGGCAAAAATCAATGAATATTGTAAATGCACAAACAGTAATATCTCCACATTGCAAGGTGCAATTCTGAATTTTTTTGCTTTTTCCTGCTAATCCTAGCATGATAAAGAAGATTCAAAGAGAGTGAGATGCCAGCTCCTTTCATTCAGTCAGTAGCTTCAAACATTTCTGGTATATGAAAAACATGTTTTTCAATGGCAAAAATCAATGAATATTGTAAATGCACAAACAGTAATATCTCCACATTGCACGGTGCAATTCTGAAATTTTTAGCTTTTTCCTGTTAATCCTAGCATGATAAAGAAGATTCAAAGAGAGTGAGATGCCAGCTCCTTTCATTCAGTCAGTAGCTTCATTCATTTCTGGACGTTTTTCAATGGCAAAAATCAATGAATATTGTAAATGCACAAACAGTAATTTCTCCGCATTGCAAGGTGCAATTCTGAAATTTTTTGCTTTTTCCTGCTCCTCTTAGCATGATAAAGAAGATTCAAAGAGAGTGAGATGCCAGCTCCTTTCATTCAGTCAGTAGCATCAAACATTTCTGGTATATGAATAACATGATGTTTTTCAATGGCAAAAATCAATGAATATTGTAAATGCACAAACAGTAATTTCTTCGCATTGCAAGGTGCAATTCTGAAATTTTTTGATTTTTCCTGCTCCTCTTAGCATGATAAAGAAGATTCAAAGAGAGTGAGATGCCAGCTCCTTTCATTCAGTCAGTAGCTTCAAACATTTCTGGTATATGAATAACATGATGTTTTTCAATGGCGGCAAAAATCAATGAATATTGTAAATGCACAAACAGTAATTTCTCCGCATTGCAAGGTGCAATTCTGAAATTTTTTGCTTTTTCCTGCTCCTCTTAGCATGATAAAGAAGATTCAAAGAGAGTGAGATGCCAGCTCCTTTCATTCAGTCAGTAGCTTCAATCATTTCTGGACGTTTTTCAATGGCAAAAATCAATGAATATTGTAAATGCACAAACAGTAATTTCTCCGCATTGCAAGGTGCAATTCTGAAATTTTTTGCTTTTTCCTGCTCCTCTTAGCATGATAAAGAAGATTCAAAGAGAGTGAGATGCCAGCTCCTTTCATTCAGTCAGTAGCTTCAATCATTTCTGGACGTTTTTCAATGGCAAAAATCAATGAATATTGTAAATGCACAAACAGTAATTTCTCCGCATTGCAAGGTGCAATTCTGAAATTTTTTGCTTTTTCCTGCTCCTCTTAGTATGATAAAGAAGATTCAAAGAGAGTGAGATGCCAGCTCCTTTCATTCAGTCAGTAGCTTCAAACATTTCTGGTATATGAATAACATGATGTTTTTCAATGGCAAAAATCAATGAATATTGTAAATGCACAAACAGTAATTTCTCCGCATTGCAAGGTGCAATTCTGAAATTTTTTGCTTTTTCCTGCTCCTCTTAGCATGATAAAGAAGATTCAAAGAGAGTGAGATGCCAGCTCCTTTCATTCAGTCAGTAGCTTCAATCATTTCTGGTATATGAATAACATGATGTTTTTCAATGGCAAAAATTAATGAATATTGTAAATGCACAAACAGTAATTTCTCCGCATTGCAAGGTGCAATTCTGAAATTTTTTGCTTTTTCCTGCTCCTCTTAGCATGATAAAGAAGATTCAAAGAGAGTGAGATGCCAGCTCCTTTCATTCAGTCAGTAGCTTCAATCATTTCTGGACGTTTTTCAATGGCAAAAATCAATGAATATTGTAAATGCACAAACAGTAATTTCTCCGCATTGAAGGTGCAATTCTGAAATTTTTTGCTTTTTCCTGCTCCTCTTAGCATGATAAAGAAGATTCAAAGAGAGTGAGATGCCAGCTCCTTTCATTCAGTCAGTAGCTTCAAACATTTCTGGTATATGAATAACATGATGTTTTTCAATGGCAAAAATCAATGAATATTGTAAATGCACAAACAGTAATTTCTCCGCATTGCAAGGTGCAATTCTGAAATTTTTTGCTTTTTCCTGCTCCTCTTAGCATGATAAAGAAGATTCAAAGAGAGTGAGATGAGAGCTCCTTTCATTCAGTCAGTAGCTTCAATCATTTCTGGACGTTTTTCAATGGCAAAAATCAATGAATATTGTAAATGCACAAACAGTAATTTCTCCGCATTGCAAGGTGCAATTCTGAAATTTTTTGCTTTTTCCTGCTCCTCTTAGCATGATAAAGAAGATTCAAAGAGAGTGAGATGCCAGCTCCTTTCATTCAGTCAGTAGCTTCAATCATTTCTGGTATATGAATAACATGATGTTTTTCAATGGCAAAAATCAATGAATATTGTAAATGCACAAACGGTAATATCTCCACATTGCACGGTGCAATTCTGAAATTTTTAGCTTTTTCCTGTTAATCCTAGCATGATAAAGAAGATTCAAAGAGAGTGAGATGCCAGCTCCTTTCATTCAGTCAGTAGCTTCAAACATTTCTGGTATATGAAAAACATGTTTTTCAATGGCAAAAATCAATGAATATTGTAAATGCACAAACAGTAATATCTCCACATTGCACGGTGCAATTCTGAAATTTTTAGCTTTTTCCTGTTAATCCTAGCATGATAAAGAAGATTCAAAGAGAGTGAGATGCCAGCTCCTTTCATTCAGTCAGTAGCTTCAAACATTTCTGGTATATGAAAAACATGTTTTTCAATGGCAAAAATCAATGAATATTGTAAATGCACAAACAGTAATATCTCCACATTGCAAGGTGCAATTCTGAAATTTTTTGCTTTTTCCTGCTAATCCTAGCATGATAAAGAAGATTCAAAGAGAGTGAGATGCCAGCTCCTTTCATTCAGTCAGTAGCTTCAAACATTTCTGGTATATGAAAAACATGTTTTTCAATGGCAAAAATCAATGAATATTGTAAATGCACAAACAGTAATATCTCCACATTGCAAGGTGCAATTCTGAATTTTTTTGCTTTTTCCTGCTAATCCTAGCATGATAAAGAAGATTCAAAGAGAGTGAGATGCCAGCTCCTTTCATTCAGTCAGTAGCTTCAAACATTTCTGGTATATGAAAAACATGTTTTTCAATGGCAAAAATCAATGAATATTGTAAATGCACAAACAGTAATATCTCCACATTGCACGGTGCAATTCTGAAATTTTTAGCTTTTTCCTGTTAATCCTAGCATGATAAAGAAGATTCAAAGAGAGTGAGATGCCAGCTCCTTTCATTCAGTCAGTAGCTTCAATCATTTCTGGACGTTTTTCAATGGCAAAAATCAATGAATATTGTAAATGCACAAACAGTAATTTCTCCGCATTGCAAGGTGCAATTCTGAAATTTTTTGCTTTTTCCTGCTCCTCTTAGCATGATAAAGAAGATTCAAAGAGAGTGAGATGCCAGCTCCTTTCATTCAGTCAGTAGCATCAAACATTTCTGGTATATGAATAACATGATGTTTTTCAATGGCAAAAATCAATGAATATTGTAAATGCACAAACAGTAATTTCTTCGCATTGCAAGGTGCAATTCTGAAATTTTTTGCTTTTTCCTGCTCCTCTTAGCATGATAAAGAAGATTCAAAGAGAGTGAGATGCCAGCTCCTTTCATTCAGTCAGTAGCTTCAAACATTTCTGGTATATGAATAACATGATGTTTTTCAATGGCGGCAAAAATCAATGAATATTGTAAATGCACAAACAGTAATTTCTCCGCATTGCAAGGTGCAATTCTGAAATTTTTTGCTTTTTCCTGCTCCTCTTAGCATGATAAAGAAGATTCAAAGAGAGTGAGATGCCAGCTCCTTTCATTCAGTCAGTAGCTTCAATCATTTCTGGACGTTTTTCAATGGCAAAAATCAATGAATATTGTAAATGCACAAACAGTAATTTCTCCGCATTGCAAGGTGCAATTCTGAAATTTTTTGCTTTTTCCTGCTCCTCTTAGCATGATAAAGAAGATTCAAAGAGAGTGAGATGCCAGCTCCTTTCATTCAGTCAGTAGCTTCAATCATTTCTGGACGTTTTTCAATGGCAAAAATCAATGAATATTGTAAATGCACAAACAGTAATTTCTCCGCATTGCAAGGTGCAATTCTGAAATTTTTTGCTTTTTCCTGCTCCTCTTAGTATGATAAAGAAGATTCAAAGAGAGTGAGATGCCAGCTCCTTTCATTCAGTCAGTAGCTTCAAACATTTCTGGTATATGAATAACATGATGTTTTTCAATGGCAAAAATCAATGAATATTGTAAATGCACAAACAGTAATTTCTCCGCATTGAAGGTGCAATTCTGAAATTTTTTGCTTTTTCCTGCTCCTCTTAGCATGATAAAGAAGATTCAAAGAGAGTGAGATGCCAGCTCCTTTCATTCAGTCAGTAGCTTCAAACATTTCTGGTATATGAATAACATGATGTTTTTCAATGGCAAAAATCAATGAATATTGTAAATGCACAAACAGTAATTTCTCCGCATTGCAAGGTGCAATTCTGAAATTTTTGCTTTTTCCTGCTCCTCTTAGCATGATAAAGAAGATTCAAAGAGAGTGAGATGAGAGCTCCTTTCATTCAGTCAGTAGCTTCAATCATTTCTGGACGTTTTTCAATGGCAAAAATCAATGAATATTGTAAATGCACAAACAGTAATTTCTCCGCATTGCAAGGTGCAATTCTGAAATTTTTTGCTTTTTCCTGCTCCTCTTAGCATGATAAAGAAGATTCAAAGAGAGTGAGATGCCAGCTCCTTTCATTCAGTCAGTAGCTTCAATCATTTCTGGTATATGAATAACATGATGTTTTTCAATGGCAAAAATCAATGAATATTGTAAATGCACAAACAGTAATATCTCCACATTGCACGGTGCAATTCTGAAATTTTTAGCTTTTTCCTGTTAATCCTAGCATGATAAAGAAGATTCAAAGAGAGTGAGATGCCAGCTCCTTTCATTCAGTCAGTAGCTTCAAACATTTCTGGTATATGAAAAACATGTTTTTCAATGGCAAAAATCAATGAATATTGTAAATGCACAAACAGTAATATCTCCACATTGCACGGTGCAATTCTGAAATTTTTAGCTTTTTCCTGTTAATCCTAGCATGATAAAGAAGATTCAAAGAGAGTGAGATGCCAGCTCCTTTCATTCAGTCAGTAGCTTCAAACATTTCTGGTATATGAAAAACATGTTTTTCAATGGCAAAAATCAATGAATATTGTAAATGCACAAACAGTAATATCTCCACATTGCAAGGTGCAATTCTGAAATTTTTTGCTTTTTCCTGCTAATCCTAGCATGATAAAGAAGATTCAAAGAGAGTGAGATGCCAGCTCCTTTCATTCAGTCAGTAGCTTCAAACATTTCTGGTATATGAAAAACATGTTTTTCAATGGCAAAAATCAATGAATATTGTAAATGCACAAACAGTAATATCTCCACATTGCACGGTGCAATTCTGAAATTTTTAGCTTTTTCCTGTTAATCCTAGCATGATAAAGAAGATTCAAAGAGAGTGAGATGCCAGCTCCTTTCATTCAGTCAGTAGCTTCAAACATTTCTGGTATATGAAAAACATGTTTTTCAATGGCAAAAATCAATGAATATTGTAAATGCACAAACAGTAATATCTCCACATTGCAAGGTGCAATTCTGAAATTTTTTGCTTTTTCCTGTTAATCCTAGCATGATAAAGAAGATTCAAAGAGAGTGAGATGCCAGCTCCTTTCATTCAGTCAGTAGCTTCAAACATTTCTGGTATATGAAAAACATGTTTTTCAATGGCAAAAATCAATGAATATTGTAAATGCACAAACAGTAATATCTCCACATTGCAAGGTGCAATTCTGAAATTTTTTGCTTTTTCCTGCTAATCCTAGCATGATAAAGAAGATTCAAAGAGAGTGAGATGCCAGCTCCTTTCATTCAGTCAGTAGCTTCAAACATTTCTGGTATATGAAAAACATGTTTTTCAATGGCAAAAATCAATGAATATTGTAAATGCACAAACAGTAATATCTCCACATTGCACGGTGCAATTCTGAAATTTTTAGCTTTTTCCTGTTAATCCTAGCATGATAAAGAAGATTCAAAGAGAGTGAGATGCCAGCTCCTTTCACTCAGTCAGTAGCTTCAAACATTTCTGGTATATGAAAAACATGTTTTTCAATGGCAAAAATCAATGAATATTGTAAATGCACAAACAATAATATCTCCACATTGCAAGGTGCAATTCTGAAATTTTTTGCTTTTTCCTGCTAATCCTAGCATGATAAAGAAGATTCAAAGAGAGTGAGATGCCAGCTCCTTTCATTCAGTCAGTAGCTTCAAACATTTCTGGTATATGAAAAACATGTTTTTCAATGGCAAAAATCAATGAATATTGTAAATGCACAAACAGTAATATCTCCACATTGCAAGGTGCAATTCTGAAATTTTTTGCTTTTTCCTGTTAATCCTAGCATGATAAAGAAGATTCAAAGAGAGTGAGATGCCAGCTCCTTTCATTCAGTCAGTAGCTTCAAACATTTCTGGTATATGAAAAACATGTTTTTCAATGGCAAAAATCAATGAATATTGTAAATGCACAAACAGTAATATCTCCACATTGCAAGGTGCAATTCTGAAATTTTTTGCTTTTTCCTGCTAATCCTAGCATGATAAAGAAGATTCAAAGAGAGTGAGATGCCAGCTCCTTTCATTCAGTCAGTAGCTTCAAACATTTCTGGTATATGAAAAACATGTTTTTCAATGGCAAAAATCAATGAATATTGTAAATGCACAAACAGTAATATCTCCACATTGCAAGGTGCAATTCTGAAATTTTTTGCTTTTTCCTGCTAATCCTAGCATGATAAAGAAGATTCAAAGAGAGTGAGATGCCAGCTCCTTTCATTCAGTCAGTAGCTTCAAACATTTCTGGTATATGAAAAACATGTTTTTCAATGGCAAAAATCAATGAATATTGTAAATGCACAAACAGTAATATCTCCACATTGCACAGTGCAATTCTGAAATTTTTAGCTTTTTCCTGTTAATCCTAGCATGATAAAGAAGATTCAAAGAGAGTGAGATGCCAGCTCCTTTCATTCAGTCAGTAGCTTCAAACATTTCTGGTATATGAAAAACATGTTTTTCAATGGCAAAAATCAATGAATATTGTAAATGCACAAACAGTAATATCTCCACATTGCAAGGTGCAATTCTGAAATTTTTTGCTTTTTCCTGTTAATCCTAGCATGATAAAGAAGATTCAAAGAGAGTGAGATGCCAGCTCCTTTCATTCAGTCAGTAGCTTCAAACATTTCTGGTATATGAAAAACATGTTTTTCAATGGCAAAAATCAATGAATATTGTAAATGCACAAACAGTAATATCTCCACATTGCAAGGTGCAATTCTGAAATTTTTTGCTTTTTCCTGCTAATCCTAGCATGATAAAGAAGATTCAAAGAGAGTGAGATGCCAGCTCCTTTCATTCAGTCAGTAGCTTCAAACATTTCTGGTATATGAAAAACATGTTTTTCAATGGCAAAAATCAATGAATATTGTAAATGCAAAAACAGTAATATCTCCACATTGCACGGTGCAATTCTGAAATTTTTAGCTTTTTCCTGTTAATCCTAGCATGATAAAGAAGATTCAAAGAGAGTGAGATGCCAGCTCCTTTCATTCAGTCAGTAGCTTCAAACATTTCTGGTATATGAAAAACATGTTTTTCAATGGCAAAAATCAATGAATATTGTAAATGCACAAACAGTAATATCTCCACATTGCAAGGTGCAATTCTGAAATTTTTTGCTTTTTCCTGCTAATCCTAGCATGATAAAGAAGATTCAAAGAGAGTGAGATGCCAGCTCCTTTCATTCAGTCATTAGCTTCAAACATTTCTGGTATATGAAAAACATGTTTTTCAATGGCAAAAATCAATGAATATTGTAAATGCACAAACAGTAATATCTCCACATTGCACGGTGCAATTCTGAAATTTTTAGCTTTTTCCTGTTAATCCTAGCATGATAAAGAAGATTCAAAGAGAGTGAGATGCCAGCTCCTTTCATTCAGTCAGTAGCTTCAAACATTTCTGGTATATGAAAAACATGTTTTTCAATGGCAAAAATCAATGAATATTGTAAATGCACAAACAGTAATATCTCCACATTGCAAGGTGCAATTCTGAAATTTTTTGCTTTTTCCTGTTAATCCTAGCATGATAAAGAAGATTCAAAGAGAGTGAGATGCCAGCTCCTTTCATTCAGTCAGTAGCTTCAAACATTTCTGGTATATGAAAAACATGTTTTTCAATGGCAAAAATCAATGAATATTGTAAATGCACAAACAGTAATATCTCCACATTGCAAGGTGCAATTCTGAAATTTTTTGCTTTTTCCTGCTAATCCTAGCATGATAAAGAAGATTCAAAGAGAGTGAGATGCCAGCTCCTTTCATTCAGTCAGTAGCTTCAAACATTTCTGGTATATGAAAAACATGTTTTTCAATGGCAAAAATCAATGAATATTGTAAATGCACAAACAGTAATATCTCCACATTGCACGGTGCAATTCTGAAATTTTTAGCTTTTTCCTGTTAATCCTAGCATGATAAAGAAGATTCAAAGAGAGTGAGATGCCAGCTCCTTTCATTCAGTCAGTAGCTTCAAACATTTCTGGTATATGAAAAACATGTTTTTCAATGGCAAAAATCAATGAATATTGTAAATGCACAAACAGTAATATCTCCACATTGCAAGGTGCAATTCTGAAATTTTTTGCTTTTTCCTGCTAATCCTAGCATGATAAAGAAGATTCAAAGAGAGTGAGATGCCAGCTCCTTTCATTCAGTCAGTAGCTTCAAACATTTCTTATATATGAAAAACGTTTTTCAATGGCAAAAATCAATGAATATTGTAAATGCACAAACAGTAATATCTCCACATTGCACGGTGCAATTCTGAAATTTTTAGCTTTTTCCTGTTAATCCTAGCATGATAAAGATTCAAAGAGAGTGAGATGCCAGCTCCTTTCATTCAGTCAGTAGCTTCAAACATTTCTGGTATATGAAAAACATGTTTTTCAATGGCAAAAATCAATGAATATTGTAAATGCACAAACAGTAATATCTCCACATTGCAAGGTGCAATTCTGAAATTTTTTGCTTTTTCCTGTTAATCCTAGCATGATAAAGAAGATTCAAAGAGAGTGAGATGCCAGCTCCTTTCATTCAGTCAGTAGCTTCAAACATTTCTGGTATATGAAAAACATGTTTTTCAATGGCAAAAATCAATGAATATTGTAAATGCACAAACAGTAATATCTCCACATTGCAAGGTGCAATTCTGAAATTTTTTGCTTTTTCCTGCTAATCCTAGCATGATAAAGAAGATTCAAAGAGAGTGAGATGCCAGCTCCTTTCATTCAGTCAGTAGCTTCAAACATTTCTGGTATATGAAAAACATGTTTTTCAATGGCAAAAATCAATGAATATTGTAAATGCACAAACAGTAATATCTCCACATTGCACGGTGCAATTCTGAAATTTTTAGCTTTTTCCTGTTAATCCTAGCATGATAAAGAAGATTCAAAGAGAGTGAGATGCCAGCTCCTTTCATTCAGTCAGTAGCTTCAAACATTTCTGGTATATGAAAAACATGTTTTTCAATGGCAAAAATCAATGAATATTGTAAATGCACAAACAGTAATATCTCCACATTGCAAGGTGCAATTCTGAAATTTTTTGCTTTTTCCTGCTAATCCTAGCATGATAAAGAAGATTCAAAGAGAGTGAGATGCCAGCTCCTTTCATTCAGTCAGTAGCTTCAAACATTTCTGGTATATGAAAAACATGTTTTTCAATGGCAAAAATCAATGAATATTGTAAATGCACAAACAGTAATATCTCCACATTGCACGGTGCAATTCTGAAATTTTTAGCTTTTTCCTGTTAATCCTAGCATGATAAAGAAGATTCAAAGAGAGTGAGATGCCAGCTCCTTTCATTCAGTCATTAGCTTCAAACATTTCTGGTATATGAAAAACATGTTTTTCAATGGCAAAAATCAATGAATATTGTAAATGCACAAACAGTAATATCTCCACATTGCAAGGTGCAATTCTGAAATTTTTTGCTTTTTCCTGTTAATCCTAGCATGATAAAGAAGATTCAAAGAGAGTGAGATGCCAGCTCCTTTCATTCAGTCAGTAGCTTCAAACATTTCTGGTATATGAAAAACATGTTTTTCAATGGCAAAAATCAATGAATATTGTAAATGCACAAACAGTAATATCTCCACATTGCAAGGTGCAATTCTGAATTTTTTTGCTTTTTCCTGCTAATCCTAGCATGATAAAGAAGATTCAAAGAGAGTGAGATGCCAGCTCCTTTCATTCAGTCAGTAGCTTCAAACATTTCTGGTATATGAAAAACATGTTTTTCAATGGCAAAAATCAATGAATATTGTAAATGCACAAACAGTAATATCTCCACATTGCACGGTGCAATTCTGAAATTTTTAGCTTTTTCCTGTTAATCCTAGCATGATAAAGAAGATTCAAAGAGAGTGAGATGCCAGCTCCTTTCATTCAGTCAGTAGCTTCAATCATTTCTGGACGTTTTTCAATGGCAAAAATCAATGAATATTGTAAATGCACAAACAGTAATTTCTCCGCATTGCAAGGTGCAATTCTGAAATTTTTTGCTTTTTCCTGCTCCTCTTAGCATGATAAAGAAGATTCAACGAGAGTGAGATGCCAGCTCCTTTCATTCAGTCAGTAGCATCAAACATTTCTGGTATATGAATAACATGATGTTTTTCAATGGCAAAAATCAATGAATATTGTAAATGCACAAACAGTAATTTCTTCGCATTGCAAGGTGCAATTCTGAAATTTTTTGCTTTTTCCTGCTCCTCTTAGCATGATAAAGAAGATTCAAAGAGAGTGAGATGCCAGCTCCTTTCATTCAGTCAGTAGCTTCAAACATTTCTGGTATATGAATAACATGATGTTTTTCAATGGCGGCAAAAATCAATGAATATTGTAAATGCACAAACAGTAATTTCTCCGCATTGCAAGGTGCAATTCTGAAATTTTTTGCTTTTTCCTGCTCCTCTTAGCATGATAAAGAAGTTTCAAAGAGAGTGAGATGCCAGCTCCTTTCATTCAGTCAGTAGCTTCAATCATTTCTGGACGTTTTTCAATGGCAAAAATCAATGAATATTGTAAATGCACAAACAGTAATTTCTCCGCATTGCAAGGTGCAATTCTGAAATTTTTTGCTTTTTCCTGCTCCTCTTAGCATGATAAAGAAGATTCAAAGAGAGTGAGATGCCAGCTCCTTTCATTCAGTCAGTAGCTTCAATCATTTCTGGACGTTTTTCAATGGCAAAAATCAATGAATATTGTAAATGCACAAACAGTAATTTCTCCGCATTGCAAGGTGCAATTCTGAAATTTTTTGCTTTTTCCTGCTCCTCTTAGTATGATAAAGAAGATTCAAAGAGAGTGAGATGCCAGCTCCTTTCATTCAGTCAGTAGCTTCAAACATTTCTGGTATATGAATAACATGATGTTTTTCAATGGCAAAAATCAATGAATATTGTAAATGCACAAACAGTAATTTCTCCGCATTGCAAGGTGCAATTCTGAAATTTTTTGCTTTTTCCTGCTCCTCTTAGCATGATAAAGAAGATTCAAAGAGAGTGAGATGCCAGCTCCTTTCATTCAGTCAGTAGCTTCAATCATTTCTGGTATATGAATAACATGATGTTTTTCAATGGCAAAAATTAATGAATATTGTAAATGCACAAACAGTAATTTCTCCGCATTGCAAGGTGCAATTCTGAAATTTTTTGCTTTTTCCTGCTCCTCTTAGCATGATAAAGAAGATTCAAAGAGAGTGAGATGCCAGCTCCTTTCATTCAGTCAGTAGCTTCAATCATTTCTGGACGTTTTTCAATGGCAAAAATCAATGAATATTGTAAATGCACAAACAGTAATTTCTCCGCATTGAAGGTGCAATTCTGAAATTTTTTGCTTTTTTCTGCTCCTCTTAGCATGATAAAGAAGATTCAAAGAGAGTGAGATGCCAGCTCCTTTCATTCAGTCAGTAGCTTCAAACATTTCTGGTATATGAATAACATGATGTTTTTCAATGGCAAAAATCAATGAATATTGTAAATGCACAAACAGTAATTTCTCCGCATTGCAAGGTGCAATTCTGAAATTTTTTGCTTTTTCCTGCTCCTCTTAGCATGATAAAGAAGATTCAAAGAGAGTGAGATGAGAGCTCCTTTCATTCAGTCAGTAGCTTCAATCATTTCTGGACGTTTTTCAATGGCAAAAATCAATGAATATTGTAAATGCACAAACAGTAATTTCTCCGCATTGCAAGGTGCAATTCTGAAATTTTTTGCTTTTTCCTGCTCCTCTTAGCATGATAAAGAAGATTCAAAGAGAGTGAGATGCCAGCTCCTTTCATTCAGTCAGTAGCTTCAATCATTTCTGGTATATGAATAACATGATGTTTTTCAATGGCAAAAATCAATGAATATTGTAAATGCACAAACAGTAATATCTCCACATTGCACGGTGCAATTCTGAAATTTTTAGCTTTTTCCTGTTAATCCTAGCATGATAAAGAAGATTCAAAGAGAGTGAGATGCCAGCTCCTTTCATTCAGTCAGTAGCTTCAAACATTTCTGGTATATGAAAAACATGTTTTTCAATGGCAAAAATCAATGAATATTGTAAATGCTCAAACAGTAATATCTCCACATTGCACGGTGCAATTCTGAAATTTTTAGCTTTTTCCTGTTAATCCTAGCATGATAAAGAAGATTCAAAGAGAGTGAGATGCCAGCTCCTTTCATTCAGTCAGTAGCTTCAAACATTTCTGGTATATGAAAAACATGTTTTTCAATGGCAAAAATCAATGAATATTGTAAATGCACAAACAGTAATATCTCCACATTGCAAGGTGCAATTCTGAAATTTTTTGCTTTTTCCTGCTAATCCTAGCATGATAAAGAAGATTCAAAGAGAGTGAGATGCCAGCTCCTTTCATTCAGTCAGTAGCTTCAAACATTTCTGGTATATGAAAAACATGTTTTTCAATGGCAAAAATCAATGAATATTGTAAATGCACAAACAGTAATATCTCCACATTGCACGGTGCAATTCTGAAATTTTTAGCTTTTTCCTGTTAATCCTAGCATGATAAAGAAGATTCAAAGAGAGTGAGATGCCAGCTCCTTTCATTCAGTCAGTAGCTTCAAACATTTCTGGTATATGAAAAACATGTTTTTCAATGGCAAAAATCAATGAATATTGTAAATGCACAAACAGTAATATCTCCACATTGCAAGGTGCAATTCTGAAATTTTTTACTTTTTCCTGTTAATCCTAGCATGATAAAGAAGATTCAAAGAGAGTGAGATGCCAGCTCCTTTCATTCAGTCAGTAGCTTCAAACATTTCTGGTATATGAAAAACATGTTTTTCAATGGCAAAAATCAATGAATATTGTAAATGCACAAACAGTAATATCTCCACATTGCAAGGTGCAATTCTGAAATTTTTTGCTTTTTCCTGCTAATCCTAGCATGATAAAGAAGATTCAAAGAGAGTGAGATGCCAGCTCCTTTCATTCAGTCAGTAGCTTCAAACATTTCTGGTATATGAAAAACATGTTTTTCAATGGCAAAAATCAATGAATATTGTAAATGCACAAACAGTAATATCTCCACATTGCACGGTGCAATTCTGAAATTTTTAGCTTTTTCCTGTTAATCCTAGCATGATAAAGAAGATTCAAAGAGAGTGAGATGCCAGCTCCTTTCATTCAGTCATTAGCTTCAAACATTTCTGGTATATGAAAAACATGTTTTTCAATGGCAAAAATCAATGAATATTGTAAATGCACAAACAGTAATATCTCCACATTGCACGGTGCAATTCTGAAATTTTTAGCTTTTTCCTGTTAATCCTAGCATGATAAAGAAGATTCAAAGAGAGTGAGATGCCAGCTCCTTTCATTCAGTCAGTAGCTTCAAACATTTCTGGTATATGAAAAACATGTTTTTCAATGGCAAAAATCAATGAATATTGTAAATGCACAAACAGTAATATCTCCACATTGCAAGGTGCAATTCTGAAATTTTTTGCTTTTTCCTGTTAATCCTAGCATGATAAAGAAGATTCAAAGAGAGTGAGATGCCAGCTCCTTTCATTCAGTCAGTAGCTTCAAACATTTCTGGTATATGAAAAACATGTTTTTCAATGGCAAAAATCAATGAATATTGTAAATGCACAAACAGTAATATCTCCACATTGCAAGGTGCAATTCTGAATTTTTTTGCTTTTTCCTGCTAATCCTAGCATGATAAAGAAGATTCAAAGAGAGTGAGATGCCAGCTCCTTTCATTCAGTCAGTAGCTTCAAACATTTCTGGTATATGAAAAACATGTTTTTCAATGGCAAAAATCAATGAATATTGTAAATGCACAAACAGTAATATCTCCACATTGCACGGTGCAATTCTGAAATTTTTAGCTTTTTCCTGTTAATCCTAGCATGATAAAGAAGATTCAAAGAGAGTGAGATGCCAGCTCCTTTCATTCAGTCAGTAGCTTCAATCATTTCTGGACGTTTTTCAATGGCAAAAATCAATGAATATTGTAAATGCACAAACAGTAATTTCTCCGCATTGCAAGGTGCAATTCTGAAATTTTTTGCTTTTTCCTGCTCCTCTTAGCATGATAAAGAAGATTCAACGAGAGTGAGATGCCAGCTCCTTTCATTCAGTCAGTAGCATCAAACATTTCTGGTATATGAATAACATGATGTTTTTCAATGGCAAAAATCAATGAATATTGTAAATGCACAAACAGTAATTTCTTCGCATTGCAAGGTGCAATTCTGAAATTTTTTGCTTTTTCCTGCTCCTCTTAGCATGATAAAGAAGATTCAAAGAGAGTGAGATGCCAGCTCCTTTCATTCAGTCAGTAGCTTCAAACATTTCTGGTATATGAATAACATGATGTTTTTCAATGGCGGCAAAAATCAATGAATATTGTAAATGCACAAACAGTAATTTCTCCGCATTGCAAGGTGCAATTCTGAAATTTTTTGCTTTTTCCTGCTCCTCTTAGCATGATAAAGAAGTTTCAAAGAGAGTGAGATGCCAGCTCCTTTCATTCAGTCAGTAGCTTCAATCATTTCTGGACGTTTTTCAATGGCAAAAATCAATGAATATTGTAAATGCACAAACAGTAATTTCTCCGCATTGCAAGGTGCAATTCTGAAATTTTTTGCTTTTTCCTGCTCCTCTTAGCATGATAAAGAAGATTCAAAGAGAGTGAGATGCCAGCTCCTTTCATTCAGTCAGTAGCTTCAATCATTTCTGGACGTTTTTCAATGGCAAAAATCAATGAATATTGTAAATGCACAAACAGTAATTTCTCCGCATTGCAAGGTGCAATTCTGAAATTTTTTGCTTTTTCCTGCTCCTCTTAGTATGATAAAGAAGATTCAAAGAGAGTGAGATGCCAGCTCCTTTCATTCAGTCAGTAGCTTCAAACATTTCTGGTATATGAATAACATGATGTTTTTCAATGGCAAAAATCAATGAATATTGTAAATGCACAAACAGTAATTTCTCCGCATTGCAAGGTGCAATTCTGAAATTTTTTGCTTTTTCCTGCTCCTCTTAGCATGATAAAGAAGATTCAAAGAGAGTGAGATGCCAGCTCCTTTCATTCAGTCAGTAGCTTCAATCATTTCTGGTATATGAATAACATGATGTTTTTCAATGGCAAAAATTAATGAATATTGTAAATGCACAAACAGTAATTTCTCCGCATTGCAAGGTGCAATTCTGAAATTTTTTGCTTTTTCCTGCTCCTCTTAGCATGATAAAGAAGATTCAAAGAGAGTGAGATGCCAGCTCCTTTCATTCAGTCAGTAGCTTCAATCATTTCTGGACGTTTTTCAATGGCAAAAATCAATGAATATTGTAAATGCACAAACAGTAATTTCTCCGCATTGAAGGTGCAATTCTGAAATTTTTTGCTTTTTCCTGCTCCTCTTAGCATGATAAAGAAGATTCAAAGAGAGTGAGATGCCAGCTCCTTTCATTCAGTCAGTAGCTTCAAACATTTCTGGTATATGAATAACATGATGTTTTTCAATGGCAAAAATCAATGAATATTGTAAATGCACAAACAGTAATTTCTCCGCATTGCAAGGTGCAATTCTGAAATTTTTTGCTTTTTCCTGCTCCTCTTAGCATGATAAAGAAGATTCAAAGAGAGTGAGATGAGAGCTCCTTTCATTCAGTCAGTAGCTTCAATCATTTCTGGACGTTTTTCAATGGCAAAAATCAATGAATATTGTAAATGCACAAACAGTAATTTCTCCGCATTGCAAGGTGCAATTCTGAAATTTTTTGCTTTTTCCTGCTCCTCTTAGCATGATAAAGAAGATTCAAAGAGAGTGAGATGCCAGCTCCTTTCATTCAGTCAGTAGCTTCAATCATTTCTGGTATATGAATAACATGATGTTTTTCAATGGCAAAAATCAATGAATATTGTAAATGCACAAACAGTAATATCTCCACATTGCACGGTGCAATTCTGAAATTTTTAGCTTTTTCCTGTTAATCCTAGCATGATAAAGAAGATTCAAAGAGAGTGAGATGCCAGCTCCTTTCATTCAGTCAGTAGCTTCAAACATTTCTGGTATATGAAAAACATGTTTTTCAATGGCAAAAATCAATGAATATTGTAAATGCACAAACAGTAATATCTCCACATTGCACGGTGCAATTCTGAAATTTTTAGCTTTTTCCTGTTAATCCTAGCATGATAAAGAAGATTCAAAGAGAGTGAGATGCCAGCTCCTTTCATTCAGTCAGTAGCTTCAAACATTTCTGGTATATGAAAAACATGTTTTTCAATGGCAAAAATCAATGAATATTGTAAATGCACAAACAGTAATATCTCCACATTGCAAGGTGCAATTCTGAAATTTTTTGCTTTTTCCTGCTAATCCTAGCATGATAAAGAAGATTCAAAGAGAGTGAGATGCCAGCTCCTTTCATTCAGTCAGTAGCTTCAAACATTTCTGGTATATGAAAAACATGTTTTTCAATGGCAAAAATCAATGAATATTGTAAATGCACAAACAGTAATATCTCCACATTGCACGGTGCAATTCTGAAATTTTTAGCTTTTTCCTGTTAATCCTAGCATGATAAAGAAGATTCAAAGAGAGTGAGATGCCAGCTCCTTTCATTCAGTCAGTAGCTTCAAACATTTCTGGTATATGAAAAACATGTTTTTCAATGGCAAAAATCAATGAATATTGTAAATGCACAAACAGTAATATCTCCACATTGCAAGGTGCAATTCTGAAATTTTTTGCTTTTTCCTGTTAATCCTAGCATGATAAAGAAGATTCAAAGAGAGTGAGATGCCAGCTCCTTTCATTCAGTCAGTAGCTTCAAACATTTCTGGTATATGAAAAACATGTTTTTCAATGGCAAAAATCAATGAATATTGTAAATGCACAAACAGTAATATCTCCACATTGCAAGGTGCAATTCTGAAATTTTTTGCTTTTTCCTGCTAATCCTAGCATGATAAAGAAGATTCAAAGAGAGTGAGATGCCAGCTCCTTTCATTCAGTCAGTAGCTTCAAACATTTCTGGTATATGAAAAACATGTTTTTCAATGGCAAAAATCAATGAATATTGTAAATGCACAAACAGTAATATCTCCACATTGCACGGTGCAATTCTGAAATTTTTAGCTTTTTCCTGTTAATCCTAGCATGATAAAGAAGATTCAAAGAGAGTGAGATGCCAGCTCCTTTCATTCAGTCAGTAGCTTCAAACATTTCTGGTATATGAAAAACATGTTTTTCAATGGCAAAAATCAATGAATATTGTAAATGCACAAACAATAATATCTCCACATTGCAAGGTGCAATTCTGAAATTTTTTGCTTTTTCCTGCTAATCCTAGCATGATAAAGAAGATTCAAAGAGAGTGAGATGCCAGCTCCTTTCATTCAGTCAGTAGCTTCAAACATTTCTGGTATATGAAAAACATGTTTTTCAATGGCAAAAATCAATGAATATTGTAAATGCACAAACAGTAATATCTCCACATTGCAAGGTGCAATTCTAAAATTTTTTGCTTTTTCCTGTTAATCCTAGCATGATAAAGAAGATTCAAAGAGAGTGAGATGCCAGCTCCTTTCATTCAGTCAGTAGCTTCAAACATTTCTGGTATATGAAAAACATGTTTTTCAATGGCAAAAATCAATGAATATTGTAAATGCACAAACAGTAATATCTCCACATTGCAAGGTGCAATTCTGAAATTTTTTGCTTTTTCCTGCTAATCCTAGCATGATAAAGAAGATTCAAAGAGAGTGAGATGCCAGCTCCTTTCATTCAGTCAGTAGCTTCAAACATTTCTGGTATATGAAAAACATGTTTTTCAATGGCAAAAATCAATGAATATTGTAAATGCACAAACAGTAATATCTCCACATTGCAAGGTGCAATTCTGAAATTTTTTGCTTTTTCCTGCTAATCCTAGCATGATAAAGAAGATTCAAAGAGAGTGAGATGCCAGCTCCTTTCATTCAGTCAGTAGCTTCAAACATTTCTGGTATATGAAAAACATGTTTTTCAATGGCAAAAATCAATGAATATTGTAAATGCACAAACAGTAATATCTCCACATTGCACAGTGCAATTCTGAAATTTTTAGCTTTTTCCTGTTAATCCTAGCATGATAAAGAAGATTCAGAGTGAGATGCCAGCTCCTTTCATTCAGTCAGTAGCTTCAAACATTTCTGGTATATGAAAAACATGTTTTTCAATGGCAAAAATCAATGAATATTGTAAATGCACAAACAGTAATATCTCCACATTGCAAGGTGCAATTCTGAAATTTTTTGCTTTTTCCTGCTAATCCTAGCATGATAAAGAAGATTCAAAGAGAGTGAGATGCCAGCTCCTTTCATTCAGTCAGTAGCTTCAAACATTTCTGGTATATGAAAAACATGTTTTTCAATGGCAAAAATCAATGAATATTGTAAATGCAAAAACAGTAATATCTCCACATTGCAAGGTGCAATTCTGAAATTTTTTGCTTTTTCCTGCTAATCCTAGCATGATAAAGAAGATTCAAAGAGAGTGAGATGCCAGCTCCTTTCATTCAGTCAGTAGCTTCAAACATTTCTGGTATATGAAAAACATGTTTTTCAATGGCAAAAATCAATGAATATTGTAAATGCAAAAACAGTAATATCTCCACATTGCACGGTGCAATTCTGAAATTTTTAGCTTTTTCCTGTTAATCCTAGCATGATAAAGAAGATTCAAAGAGAGTGAGATGCCAGCTCCTTTCATTCAGTCAGTAGCTTCAAACATTTCTGGTATATGAAAAACATGTTTTTCAATGGCAAAAATCAATGAATATTGTAAATGCACAAACAGTAATATCTCCACATTGCAAGGTGCAATTCTGAAATTTTTTGCTTTTTCCTGCTAATCCTAGCATGATAAAGAAGATTCAAAGAGAGTGAGATGCCAGCTCCTTTCATTCAGTCAGTAGCTTCAAACATTTCTGGTATATGAAAAACATGTTTTTCAATGGCAAAAATCAATGAATATTGTAAATGCACAAACAGTAATATCTCCACATTGCACGGTGCAATTCTGAAATTTTTAGCTTTTTCCTGTTAATCCTAGCATGATAAAGAAGATTCAAAGAGAGTGAGATGCCAGCTCCTTTCATTCAGTCAGTAGCTTCAAACATTTCTGGTATATGAAAAACATGTTTTTCAATGGCAAAAATCAATGAATATTGTAAATGCACAAACAGTAATATCTCCACATTGCACGGTGCAATTCTGAAATTTTTTGCTTTTTCCTGTTAATCCTAGCATGATAAAGAAGATTCAAAGAGAGTGAGATGCCAGCTCCTTTCATTCAGTCAGTAGCTTCAAACATTTCTGGTATATGAAAAACATGTTTTTCAATGGCAAAAATCAATGAATATTGTAAATGCACAAACAGTAATATCTCCACATTGCAAGGTGCAATTCTGAAATTTTTTGCTTTTTCCTGCTAATCCTAGCATGATAAAGAAGATTCAAAGAGAGTGAGATGCCAGCTCCTTTCATTCAGTCAGTAGCTTCAAACATTTCTGGTATATGAAAAACATGTTTTTCAATGGCAAAAATCAATGAATATTGTAAATGCACAAACAGTAATATCTCCACATTGCACGGTGCAATTCTGAAATTTTTAGCTTTTTCCTGTTAATCCTAGCATGATAAAGAAGATTCAAAGAGAGTGAGATGCCAGCTCCTTTCATTCAGTCAGTAGCTTCAAACATTTCTGGTATATGAAAAACATGTTTTTCAATGGCAAAAATCAATGAATATTGTAAATGCACAAACAGTAATATCTCCACATTGCAAGGTGCAATTCTGAAATTTTTTGCTTTTTCCTGCTATTCCTAGCATGATAAAGAAGATTCAAAGAGAGTGAGATGCCAGCTCCTTTCATTCAGTCAGTAGCTTCAAACATTTCTGGTATATGAAAAACATGTTTTTCAATGGCAAAAATCAATGAATATTGTAAATGCACAAACAGTAATATCTCCACATTGCAAGGTGCAATTCTGAAATTTTTTGCTTTTTCCTGCTAATCAAAGCATGATAAATAAGATTCAAAGAGAGTGAGATGCCAGCTCCTTTCATTCAGTCAGTAGCTTCAAACATTTCTGGTATATGAAAAACATGTTTTTCAATGGCAAAAATCAATGAATATTGTAAATGCACAAACAGTAATATCTCCACATTGCAAGGTGCAATTCTGAAATTTTTAGCTTTTTCCTGTTAATCCTAGCATGATAAAGAAGATTCAGAGTGAGATGCCAGCTCCTTTCATTCAGTCAGTAGCTTCAAACATTTCTGGTATATGAAAAACATGTTTTTCAATGGCAAAAATCAATGAATATTGTAAATGCACAAACAGTAATATCTCCACATTGCAAGGTGCAATTCTGAAATTTTTTGCTTTTTCCTGTTAATCCTAGCATGATAAAGAAGATTCAAAGAGAGTGAGATGCCAGCTCCTTTCATTCAGTCAGTAGCTTCAAACATTTCTGGTATATGAAAAACATGTTTTTCAATGGCAAAAATCAATGAATATTGTAAATGCACAAACAGTAATATCTCCACATTGCAAGGTGCAATTCTGAAATTTTTTGCTTTTTCCTGCTAATCCTAGCATGATAAAGAAGATTCAAAGAGAGTGAGATGCCAGCTCCTTTCATTCAGTCAGTAGCTTCAAACATTTCTGGTATATGAAAAACATGTTTTTCAATGGCAAAAATCAATGAATATTGTAAATGCACAAACAGTAATATCTCCACATTGCAAGGTGCAATTCTGAAATTTTTTGCTTTTTCCTGCTAATCCTAGCATGATAAAGAAGATTCAAAGAGAGTGAGATGCCAGCTCCTTTCATTCAGTCAGTAGCTTCAAACATTTCTGGTATATGAAAAACATGTTTTTCAATGGCAAAAATCAATGAATATTGTAAATGCACAAACAGTAATATCTCCACATTGCACAGTGCAATTCTGAAATTTTTAGCTTTTTCCTGTTAATCCTAGCATGATAAAGAAGATTCAGAGTGAGATGCCAGCTCCTTTCATTCAGTCAGTAGCTTCAAACATTTCTGGTATATGAAAAACATGTTTTTCAATGGCAAAAATCAATGAATATTGTAAATGCACAAACAGTAATATCTCCACATTGCAAGGTGCAATTCTGAAATTTTTTGCTTTTTCCTGTTAATCCTAGCATGATAAAGAAGATTCAAAGAGAGTGAGATGCCAGCTCCTTTCATTCAGTCAGTAGCTTCAAACATTTCTGGTATATGAAAAACATGTTTTTCAATGGCAAAAATCAATGAATATTGTAAATGCACAAACAGTAATATCTCCACATTGCAAGGTGCAATTCTGAAATTTTTTGCTTTTTCCTGCTAATCCTAGCATGATAAAGAAGATTCAAAGAGAGTGAGATGCCAGCTCCTTTCATTCAGTCAGTAGCTTCAAACATTTCTGGTATATGAAAAACATGTTTTTCAATGGCAAAAATCAATGAATATTGTAAATGCAAAAACAGTAATATCTCCACATTGCACGGTGCAATTCTGAAATTTTTAGCTTTTTCCTGTTAATCCTAGCATGATAAAGAAGATTCAAAGAGAGTGAGATGCCAGCTCCTTTCATTCAGTCAGTAGCTTCAAACATTTCTGGTATATGAAAAACATGTTTTTCAATGGCAAAAATCAATGAATATTGTAAATGCACAAACAGTAATATCTCCACATTGCAAGGTGCAATTCTGAAATTTTTTGCTTTTTCCTGCTAATCCTAGCATGATAAAGAACATTCAAAGAGAGTGAGATGCCAGCTCCTTTCATTCAGTCAGTAGCTTCAAACATTTCTGGTATATGAAAAACATGTTTTTCAATGGCAAAAATCAATGAATATTGTAAATGCACAAACAGTAATATCTCCACATTGCACGGTGCAATTCTGAAATTTTTAGCTTTTTCCTGTTAATCCTAGCATGATAAAGAAGATTCAAAGAGAGTGAGATGCCAGCTCCTTTCATTCAGTCAGTAGCTTCAAACATTTCTGGTATATGAAAAACATGTTTTTCAATGGCAAAAATCAATGAATATTGTAAATGCACAAACAGTAATATCTCCACATTGCACGGTGCAATTCTGAAATTTTTTGCTTTTTCCTGTTAATCCTAGCATGATAAAGAAGATTCAAAGAGAGTGAGATGCCAGCTCCTTTCATTCAGTCAGTAGCTTCAAACATTTCTGGTATATGAAAAACATGTTTTTCAATGGCAAAAATCAATGAATATTGTAAATGCACAAACAGTAATATCTCCACATTGCAAGGTGCAATTCTGAAATTTTTTGCTTTTTCCTGCTAATCCTAGCATGATAAAGAAGATTCAAAGAGAGTGAGATGCCAGCTCCTTTCATTCAGTCAGTAGCTTCAAACATTTCTGGTATATGAAAAACATGTTTTTCAATGGCAAAAATCAATGAATATTGTAAATGCACAAACAGTAATATCTCCACATTGCACAGTGCAATTCTGAAATTTTTAGCTTTTTCCTGTTAATCCTAGCATGATAAAGAAGATTCAAAGAGAGTGAGATGCCAGCTCCTTTCATTCAGTCAGTAGCTTCAAACATTTCTGGTATATGAAAAACATGTTTTTCAATGGCAAAAATCAATGAATATTGTAAATGCACAAACAGTAATATCTCCACATTGCAAGGTGCAATTCTGAAATTTTTTGCTTTTTCCTGCTAATCCTAGCATGATAAAGAAGATTCAAAGAGAGTGAGATGCCAGCTCCTTTCATTCAGTCAGTAGCTTCAAACATTTCTGGTATATGAAAAACATGTTTTTCAATGGCAAAAATCAATGAATATTGTAAATGCACAAACAGTAATATCTCCACATTGCACGGTGCAATTCTGAAATTTTTAGCTTTTTCCTGTTAATCCTAGCATGATAAAGAAGATTCAAAGAGAGTGAGATGCCAGCTCCTTTCATTCAGTCAGTAGCTTCAAACATTTCTGGTATATGAAAAACATGTTTTTCAATGGCAAAAATCAATGAATATTGTAAATGCACAAACAGTAATATCTCCACATTGCACGGTGCAATTCTGAAATTTTTTGCTTTTTCCTGTTAATCCTAGCATGATAAAGAAGATTCAAAGAGAGTGAGATGCCAGCTCCTTTCATTCAGTCAGTAGCTTCAAACATTTCTGGTATATGAAAAACATGTTTTTCAATGGCAAAAATCAATGAATATTGTAAATGCACAAACAGTAATATCTCCACATTGCAAGGTGCAATTCTGAAATTTTTTGCTTTTTCCTGCTAATCCTAGCATGATAAAGAAGATTCAAAGAGAGTGAGATGCCAGCTCCTTTCATTCAGTCAGTAGCTTCAAACATTTCTGGTATATGAAAAACATGTTTTTCAATGGCAAAAATCAATGAATATTGTAAATGCACAAACAGTAATATCTCCACATTGCACAGTGCAATTCTGAAATTTTTAGCTTTTTCCTGTTAATCCTAGCATGATAAAGAAGATTCAAAGAGAGTGAGATGCCAGCTCCTTTCATTCAGTCAGTAGCTTCAAACATTTCTGGTATATGAAAAACATGTTTTTCAATGGCAAAAATCAATGAATATTGTAAATGCACAAACAGTAATATCTCCACATTGCAAGGTGCAATTCTGAAATTTTTTGCTTTTTCCTGCTAATCCTAGCATGATAAAGAAGATTCAAAGAGAGTGAGATGCCAGCTCCTTTCATTCAGTCAGTAGCTTCAAACATTTCTGGTATATGAAAAACATGTTTTTCAATGGCAAAAATCAATGAATATTGTAAATGCACAAACAGTAATATCTCCACATTGCAAGGTGCAATTCTGAAATTTTTTGCTTTTTCCTGCTAATCCTAGCATGATAAAGAAGATTCAAAGAGAGTGAGATGCCAGCTCCTTTCATTCAGTCAGTAGCTTCAAACATTTCTGGTATATGAAAAACATGTTTTTCAATGGCAAAAATCAATGAATATTGTAAATGCACAAACAGTAATATCTCCACATTGCACAGTGCAATTCTGAAATTTTTAGCTTTTTCCTGTTAATCCTAGCATGATAAAGAAGATTCAGAGTGAGATGCCAGCTCCTTTCATTCAGTCAGTAGCTTCAAACATTTCTGGTATATGAAAAACATGTTTTTCAATGGCAAAAATCAATGAATATTGTAAATGCACAAACAGTAATATCTCCACATTGCAAGGTGCAATTCTGAAATTTTTTGCTTTTTCCTGTTAATCCTAGCATGATAAAGAAGATTCAAAGAGAGTGAGATGCCAGCTCCTTTCATTCAGTCAGTAGCTTCAAACATTTCTGGTATATGAAAAACATGTTTTTCAATGGCAAAAATCAATGAATATTGTAAATGCACAAACAGTAATATCTCCACATTGCAAGGTGCAATTCTGAAATTTTTTGCTTTTTCCTGCTAATCCTAGCATGATAAAGAAGATTCAAAGAGAGTGAGATGCCAGCTCCTTTCATTCAGTCAGTAGCTTCAAACATTTCTGGTATATGAAAAACATGTTTTTCAATGGCAAAAATCAATGAATATTGTAAATGCAAAAACAGTAATATCTCCACATTGCACGGTGCAATTCTGAAATTTTTAGCTTTTTCCTGTTAATCCTAGCATGATAAAGAAGATTCAAAGAGAGTGAGATGCCAGCTCCTTTCATTCAGTCAGTAGCTTCAAACATTTCTGGTATATGAAAAACATGTTTTTCAATGGCAAAAATCAATGAATATTGTAAATGCACAAACAGTAATATCTCCACATTGCAAGGTGCAATTCTGAAATTTTTTGCTTTTTCCTGCTAATCCTAGCATGATAAAGAAGATTCAAAGAGAGTGAGATGCCAGCTCCTTTCATTCAGTCAGTAGCTTCAAACATTTCTGGTATATGAAAAACATGTTTTTCAATGGCAAAAATCAATGAATATTGTAAATGCACAAACAGTAATATCTCCACATTGCACGGTGCAATTCTGAAATTTTTAGCTTTTTCCTGTTAATCCTAGCATGATAAAGAAGATTCAAAGAGAGTGAGATGCCAGCTCCTTTCATTCAGTCAGTAGCTTCAAACATTTCTGGTATATGAAAAACATGTTTTTCAATGGCAAAAATCAATGAATATTGTAAATGCACAAACAGTAATATCTCCACATTGCACGGTGCAATTCTGAAAATTTTTCCTTTTTCCTGTTAATCCTAGCATGATAAAGAAGATTCAAAGAGAGTGAGATGCCAGCTCCTTTCATTCAGTCAGTAGCTTCAAACATTTCTGGTATATGAAAAACATGTTTTTCAATGGCAAAAATCAATGAATATTGTAAATGCACAAACAGTAATATCTCCACATTGCAAGGTGCAATTCTGAAATTTTTTGCTTTTTCCTGCTAATCCTAGCATGATAAAGAAGATTCAAAGAGAGTGAGATGCCAGCTCCTTTCATTCAGTCAGTAGCTTCAAACATTTCTGGTATATGAAAAACATGTTTTTCAATGGCAAAAATCAATGAATATTGTAAATGCACAAACAGTAATATCTCCACATTGCACGGTGCAATTCTGAAATTTTTAGCTTTTTCCTGTTAATCCTAGCATGATAAAGAAGATTCAAAGAGAGTGAGATGCCAGCTCCTTTCATTCAGTCAGTAGCTTCAAACATTTCTGGTATATGAAAAACATGTTTTTCAATGGCAAAAATCAATGAATATTGTAAATGCACAAACAGTAATATCTCCACATTGCAAGGTGCAATTCTGAAATTTTTTGCTTTTTCCTGTTAATCCTAGCATGATAAAGAAGATTCAAAGAGAGTGAGATGCCAGCTCCTTTCATTCAGTCAGTAGCTTCAAACATTTCTGGTATATGAAAAACATGTTTTTCAATGGCAAAAATCAATGAATATTGTAAATGCACAAACAGTAATATCTCCACATTGCAAGGTGCAATTCTGAAATTTTTTGCTTTTTCCTGCTAATCCTAGCATGATAAAGAAGATTCAAAGAGAGTGAGATGCCAGCTCCTTTCATTCAGTCAGTAGCTTCAAACATTTCTGGTATATGAAAAACATGTTTTTCAATGGCAAAAATCAATGAATATTGTAAATGCACAAACAGTAATATCTCCACATTGCACGGTGCAATTCTGAAATTTTTAGCTTTTTCCTGTTAATCCTAGCATGATAAAGAAGATTCAAAGAGAGTGAGATGCCAGCTCCTTTCATTCAGTCAGTAGCTTCAAACATTTCTGGTATATGAAAAACATGTTTTTCAATGGCAAAAATCAATGAATATTGTAAATGCACAAACAGTAATATCTCCACATTGCAAGGTGCAATTCTGAAATTTTTTGCTTTTTCCTGCTAATCCTAGCATGATAAAGAAGATTCAAAGAGAGTGAGATGCCAGCTCCTTTCATTCAGTCAGTAGCTTCAAACATTTCTGGTATATGAAAAACATGTTTTTCAATGGCAAAAATCAATGAATATTGTAAATGCACAAACAGTAATATCTCCACATTGCACGGTGCAATTCTGAAATTTTTAGCTTTTTCCTGTTAATCCTAGCATGATAAAGATTCAAAGAGAGTGAGATGCCAGCTCCTTTCATTCAGTCAGTAGCTTCAAACATTTCTGGTATATGAAAAACATGTTTTTCAATGGCAAAAATCAATGAATATTGTAAATGCACAAACAGTAATATCTCCACATTGCAAGGTGCAATTCTGAAATTTTTTGCTTTTTCCTGTTAATCCTAGCATGATAAAGAAGATTCAAAGAGAGTGAGATGCCAGCTCCTTTCATTCAGTCAGTAGCTTCAAACATTTCTGGTATATGAAAAACATGTTTTTTCAATGGCAAAAATCAATGAATATTGTAAATGCACAAACAGTAATATCTCCACATTGCAAGGTGCAATTCTGAAATTTTTTGCTTTTTCCTGCTAATCCTAGCATGATAAAGAAGATTCAAAGAGAGTGAGATGCCAGCTCCTTTCATTCAGTCAGTAGCTTCAAAACATTTCTGGTATATGAAAAACATGTTTTTCAATGGCAAAAATCAATGAATATTGTAAATGCACAAACAGTAATATCTCCACATTGCACGGTGCAATTCTGAAATTTTTAGCTTTTTCCTGTTAATCCTAGCATGATAAAGAAGATTTCAAAGAGAGTGAGATGCCAGCTCCTTTCATTCAGTCAGTAGCTTCAAACATTTCTGGTATATGAAAAACATGTTTTCAATGGCAAAAATCAATGAATATTGTAAATGCACAAACAGTAATATCTCCACATTGCAAGGTGCAATTCTGAAATTTTTTGCTTTTTCCTGCTAATCCTAGCATGATAAAGAAGATTCAAAGAGAGTGAGATGCCAGCTCCTTTCATTCAGTCAGTAGCTTCAAACATTTCTGGTATATGAAAAACATGTTTTTCAATGGCAAAAATCAATGAATATTGTAAATGCACAAACAGTAATATCTCCACATTGCACGGTGCAATTCTGAAATTTTTAGCTTTTCCTGCTCATCCTAGCATGATAAAGAAGATTCAAAGAGAGTGAGATGCCAGCTCCTTTCATTCAGTCAGTAGCTTCAAACATTTCTGGTATATGAAAAACATGTTTTTCAATGGCAAAAATCAATGAATATTGTAAATGCACAAACAGTAATATCTCCACATTGCACGGTGCAATTCTGAAATTTTAGCTTTTTCCTATTAATCCTAGCATGATAAAGAAGATTCAAAGAGAGTGAGAGATGCCAGCTCCTTTCATTCAGTCAGTAGCTTCAAACATTCTGGTATATGAAAACATGTTTTCAATGGCAAAATCAATGAATATTGTAAATGCACAAACAGTAATATCTCCACATTGCAAGGTGCAATTCTGAAATTTTTTTGCTTTTTCCTGTTAATCCTAGCATGATAAAGAAGATTCAAAGAGAGTGAGATGCCAGCTCCTTTCATTCAGTCAGTAGCTTCAAACATTTCTGGTATATGAAAAACATGTTTTTCAATGGCAAAATCAATGAATATTGTAAATGCACAAACAGTAATATCTCCACATTGCAAGGTGCAATTCTGAAATTTTTGCTTTTTCCTGCTAATCCTAGCATGATAAAGAAGATTCAAAGAGAGTGAGATGCCAGCTCCTTTCATTCAGTCAGTAGCTTCAAACATTTCTGGTATATGAAAAACATGTTTTTCAATGGCAAAAAATCAATGAATATTGTAAATGCACAAACAGTAATATCTCCACATTGCACGGTGCAATTCTGAAATTTTTAGCTTTTTTCCTGTTAATCCTAGCATGATAAAGAAGATTCAAAGAGAGTGAGATGCCAGCTCCTTTCATTCAGTCAGTAGCTTCAAACATTTCTGGTATATGAAAAACATGTTTTTCAATGGCAAAATCAATGAATATTGTAAATGCACAAACAGTAATATCTCCACATTGCAAGGTGCAATTCTGAAATTTTTTGCTTTTTCCTGCTAATCCTAGCATGATAAAGAAGATTCAAAGAGAGTGAGATGCCAGCTCCTTTCATTCAGTCAGTAGCTTCAAACATTTCTGGTATATGAAAAACATGTTTTTCAATGGCAAAAATCAATGAATATTGTAAATGCACAAACAGTAATATCTCCACATTGCACGGTGCAATTCTGAAATTTTTAGCTTTTTTCCTGTTAATCCTAGCATGATAAAGATTCAAAGAGAGTGAGATGCCAGCTCCTTTCATTCAGTCAGTAGCTTCAAACATTTCTGGTATATGAAAAACATGTTTTTCAATGGCAAAAATCAATGAATATTGTAAATGCACAAACAGTAATATCTCCACATTGCACGGTGCAATTCTGAAATTTTTTTGCTTTTTTCCTGTTAATCCTAGCATGATAAAGAAGATTCAAAGAGAGTGAGATGCCAGCTCCTTTTCATTCAGTCAGTAGCTTCAAACATTTCTGGTATATGAAAAACATGTTTTTCAATGGCAAAAATCAATGAATATTGTAAATGCACAAACAGTAATATCTCCACATTGCAAGGTGCAATTCTGAAATTTTTTGCTTTTTCCTGCTAATCCTAGCATGATAAAGAAGATTCAAAGAGAGTGAGATGCCAGCTCCTTTCATTCAGTCAGTAGCTTCAAACATTTCTGGTATATGAAAAACATGTTTTTCAATGGCAAAAATCAATGAATATTGTAAATGCACAAACAGTAATATCTCCACATTGCACGGTGCAATTCTGAAATTTTTAGCTTTTTCCTGTTAATCCTAGCATGATAAAGATTCAAAGAGAGTGAGATGCCAGCTCGTTTCATTCAGTCAGTAGCTTCAAACATTTCTGGTATATGAAAAACATGTTTTTCAATGGCAAAAATCAATGAATATTGTAAATGCACAACAGTAAATATCTCCACATTGCAAGGTGCAATTCTGAAATTTTTGCTTTTTCCTGTTAATCCTAGCATGATAAAGAAGATTCAAAGAGAGTGAGATGCCAGCTCCTTTCATTCAGTCAGTAGCTTCAAACATTTCTGGTATATGAAAAACATGTTTTTCAATGGCAAAAATCAATGAATATTGTAAATGCACAAACAGTAATATCTCCACATTGCAAGGTGCAATTCTGAAATTTTTTGCTTTTTCCTGCTAATCCTAGCATGATAAAGAAGATTCAAAGAGAGTGAGATGCCAGCTCCTTTCATTCAGTCAGTAGCTTCAAACATTTCTGGTATATGAAAACATGTTTTTCAATGGCAAAAATCAATGAATATTGTAAATGCACAAACAGTAATATCTCCACATTGCACGGTGCAATTCTGAAATTTTTTAGCTTTTTCCTGTTAATCCTAGCATGATAAAGAAGATTCAAAGAGAGTGAGATGCCAGCTCCTTTCATTCAGTCAGTAGCTTCAAACATTTCTGGTATATGAAAAACATGTTTTTCAATGGCAAAATCAATGAATATTGTAAATGCACAAACAGTAATATCTCCACATTGCAAGGTGCAATTCTGAAATTTTTTGCTTTTTTCCTGCTAATCCTAGCATGATAAAGAAGATTCAAAGAGAGTGAGATGCCAGCTCCTTTCATTCAGTCAGTAGCTTCAAACATTTCTGGTATATGAAAAACATGTTTTTCAATGGCAAAAATCAATGAATATTGTAAATGCACAAACAGTAATATCTCCACATTGCACGGTGCAATTCTGAAATTTTTAGCTTTTTCCTGCTCATCCTAGCATGATAAAGAAGATTCAAAGAGAGTGAGATGCCAGCTCTTTCATTCAGTCCAGTAGCTTCCAAACATTTCTGGTATATGAAAACATGTTTTTCAATGGCAAAAATCAATGAATATTGTAAATGCACAACAGTAATATCTCCACATTGCACGGTGCAATTCTGAAATTTTTAGCTTTTTCCTGTTAATCCTAGCATGATAAAGAAGATTCAAAGAGAGTGAGATGCCAGCTCCTTTCATTCAGTCAGTAGCTTCAAACATTTCTGGTATATGAAAAACATGTTTTTCAATGGCAAAAATCAATGAATATTGTAAATGCACAAACAGTAATATCTCCACATTGCAAGGTGCAATTCTGAAATTTTTTGCTTTTTCCTGTTAATCCTAGCATGATAAAGAAGATTCAAGAGAGTGAGATGCCAGCTCCTTTCATTCAGTCAGTAGCTTCAAACATTTCTGGTATATGAAAAACATGTTTTTTCAATGGCAAAAAATCAATGAATATTGTAAATGCACAAACAGTAATATCTCCACATTGCAGGTGCAATTCTGAAATTTTTTGCTTTTCCTGCTAATCCTAGCATGATAAAGAAGATTCAAAGAGAGTGAGATGCCAGCTCCTTTCATTCAGTCAGTAGCTTCAAACATTTCTGGTATATGAAAAACATGTTTTTTCAATGGCAAAAATCAATGATATTGTAAATGCACAAACAGTAATATCTCCACATTGCACGGTGCAATTCTGAAATTTTTAGCTTTTTCCTGTTAATCCCTAGCATGATAAAGAAGATTCAAAGAGAGTGAGATGCCAGCTCCTTTCATTCAGTCAGTAGCTTCAAACATTTCTGGTATATGAAAAACATGTTTTTCAATGGCAAAAATCAATGAATATTGTAAATGCACAAACAGTAATATCTCCACATTGCAGGTGCAATTCTGAAATTTTTTGCTTTTTCCTGCTAATCCTAGCATGATAAAGAAGATTCAAAGAGAGTGAGATGCCAGCTCCTTTCATTCAGTCAGTAGCTTCAAACATTTCTGGTATATGAAAAACATGTTTTTCAATGGCAAAAATCAATGAATATTGTAAATGCACAAACAGTAATATCTCCACATTGCACGGTGCAATTCTGAAATTTTTAGCTTTTTCCTGTTAATCCTAGCATGATAAAGAAGATTCAAAGAGAGTGAGATGCCAGCTCCTTTCATTCAGTCAGTAGCTTCAACATTCTGGTATATGAAAAACATGTTTTTCAATGGCAAAAATCAATGAATATTGTAAATGCACAAACAGTAATATCTCCACATTGCAAGGTGCAATTCTGAAATTTTTGCTTTTTCCTGTTAATCCTAGCATGATAAAGAAGATTCAAAGAGAGTGAGATGCCAGCTCCTTTCATTCAGTCAGTAGCTTCAACATTTCTGGTATATGAAAAACATGTTTTTCAATGGCAAAAATCAATGAATAATGTAAATGCACAACAGTAATATCTCCACATTGCAAGGTGCAATTCTGAAATTTTTTGCTTTTCCTGCTAATCCTAGCATGATAAAGAAGATTCAAAGAGAGTGAGATGCCAGCTCCTTTCATTCAGTCAGTAGCTTCCATTCTGGTATATGAAAACATGTTTTATGGCAAAAATCAATGAATATTGTAAATGCACAAACAGTAATATCTCCACATTGCACGGTGCAATTCTGAAATTTTTAGCTCCAGCTCCTTCATTCAGTCAGTAGCTTCAAACATTTCTGGTATATGAAAAACATGTTTTTCAATGGCAAAAATCAATGAATATTTGTAAATGGCCACAAACAGTAATATCTCCACATTGCAAGGTGGCAATTCTGAAAATTTTTTTTT
>NW_027369426.1:0-42793 GCF_046119375.1 Phyllobates terribilis
GGCCTTGTGCAACTTGGCCCAAATGTCAATAGTCCCCTTCGGTAGATGGTAATACAAATTTCTAGCAGTGTCCTTCAAGGTAAACCAAAGGCCCTCATCTTGATCTTCTCCTCTGTAACATTGTCTGGCTTACTACACATGCAAATGTCATGGAATTCACTCAAGTGCATGATCGGATCTTCGCCAGCCAATCCATGAAACTTTGGGAGAAGATTGATGACACCGATTTGACTCAAAGAAGACACCGACGCCCAAAGGAGGTACAGTCACCGCCAAGGGTTGTTGAGTTAGATCGGGAGTTGTAAGCTATCAGAGTGTTTTGGCAGCCATGTTCTCAAGAACAATGTCGTACATGAAAGCTCGCAAATTCATGTGAAATGTCCGTTCAATTTCTGTATCACGTCAAACAAATAGGAATAAGTAGCACGGGTGCGTACCATAAGATAGATCCACACCAAGGTTAATCACAACAAAAATATTAAACAGAAAATTTGCCTCCCCGCAACGGCGCCAATTTGACTAGACTAAAGTCGTATTACCTAAGTCAAAGAATTTACAAACTCTCACTATAAAGTATAGTGGAAGAGGGATCGTACCCAAGGGAGATAAGTTTTTCAGTCTAACGCCTATGTATGATTAACAAGTAATGATGGGGGTTGGGTTGTAGGTGAGCAAAGCATGCAAAAACAAGTACTAAGAAGTAAGACTAAAAGCATTCATTCTTCAGATCTCGGCATACAGATAATAAATAGATTCTAGATTTCTAACATCCTATGTTCATACATTCAACAAGTTTTCCTAATCCTTGTTCTAAAAAAGCAACTAGACCAAATAGTCCTAGGAACCCTTATTATGTTATAACCAAGGAAATCCAAAGATTCAATAAAATAATAGCATTACGATAATGAATAGATAGGTTCATGCAATATCGTAGACAAATCATCGGATACTCGACACGAATTTGATAAATCTACACAAGATGCACTCGCAAATAGTTTCTTCAATTTATGTTTGCTACCACAAGAAAAGACTCTTCAAATCGAATTATCTAATCTAGCAATATAATAAATATTAAGAGACCTAGTTAGCAACTCGAAAACAATCAACATAAATCAATCAAAGCTCAACACAAGATATATCAAAACAACTTTATATTGAATAACACAAGGGGTTAGGAATCTTACAATCTATGCCAAATCTGGGAGCCCCAATCCAAAGAGTGAATCAAGAGGATTAGTTCCTTATCATCATCATGTTTGCAAGAAAATAGTCTAAGAGTTTTGTAGAGTGAAAATGCAAAAAAATTATGAGAGAAAATATGAATGAGAGAGAAAGTCTAGTCAAAATCCTAGGAAAATCTATTCTTATTCCCCTCCCAAAATGGTAAAACCAAAATCCTTCAAACCGATAAAGAAGAAACCGGTTATGTTGACTTCTGGAATTGGGAGTTACACGACAGGCGCAACCGCGGTCGTTGACCAAGGCCACGGTTTGGATCTCTGATGAACGTAGCCAATATTTGAGTGGCGTAACCGTGGTCGGTTGACCGTGACCGCGGCTTAGGCTCTGCAGACTTCTTCTTCATTTTTACGCATCTTCGTCTTCACTTCATCGTCTTTAGTCTCGATGCCTCGTATGCTTCATTTAACGACTAAGTGCTTCCGAAACGCTCTTATAAACACCTAAAACCACTCTTTGCGCCATCCGGATTTCTCCGATCAGGACTTGATATTGATCTTCAATTGAACTCTTCAAAGTCTCGAAGGCCATCAATGTCTCTAAATCACTTGAATTAACTTGAACTCGTACATATCATATAGAATAGTCAATTTATCCAAACGTGCACTAGTAGAGCTCATATAATACCAAAATACCATCAAATTGTTTAGTAATAGACGTGTTATAGACGTGCCTATCATAAAATGTCTGAACTGTTGTTGAGAAAAAGCACAGAAGTAGACTAAGAACTACATGGCTTTCGTTTTAGAGGACAAAAGATGAACCCACACACAACTAGAGCAATCATCAACAAGATTAAGAAAGGAAAGAGACCCGCACTTTGAGGACGTACTTTAAGGGCCCAGAAGTCAACATGAAAGAGTTCAAAAGGAAATTCTGCATTTTGCTAATTGGAAAATAATCCCGGGTAAGTGTTGCTTGTAAACAAATGGAGCAAGGCTCTTCTACTTTATTCCTAGACATTGAAAATACTAGTTAAAACAATATTGATTTGTACGTTGCATGCCCAAGTCGTCGATGACATAAGTCCGAAGAGACGCAAAAACTGCTTAGTACTTTGTGATGCCAAAGACACGGCCCTCATCCAAAAAACCCCACCCTCTTGTTCACCGGCTCCAATCACCGTCCTCGAATGAAGTTCATGTATTACATAAGCGGTGGTGTAAGTATCAAAATGCAAGTACGTCCAATCATCAATTGGGAAAACGGTATTAAGTGACATTGATAACGAGGTACAAGAAGAAATTGATGGATGGGCAGAACTCCCCCAATAATAATAGTGTCGTTTGGACGGAAGTTGAGATCGAGCCATCATATAGTATAACGGCAAATTGGATCTGTGCTGGCTAGGTTTCTCAACAGGACATATCCTCATTCATATGAAAGGAGGCGCCCGAATCGAGGATCCAAGGTGTCATAAGCTACCATGCTACTTGTCTGAGAGTTATGAGTTTTGAACAGAGAAACAAGGTGGTTCCACTGATTTTCAGTTAGAGCAGGATCAACGTAAAGCAATTCTATTCAGTTGGTTGGAAGGTCGATGTCGACTTTGTTGATTGTTGCTGAGTAGCATTGGCATTTCTTCTTCGGGGAGACGACTGATGAGGCTAAAGTCGCAATGCCAATCAAAGAAAATCCCAAACTCGAATCCACTTAGTAAAGTGGGAAGTAAGGGGTCGAACCCTAGAGAGCCAGAAAGACAGTTTATTTCTAATTATGCAACCAAGTAGTAACCAAATGGGTTTTTTTGTTTGTTTCTAATAACTGCACAATGCAATAAGTACGCAAGAAAGATGATTGTTGGTTTGTAAACAACTATGGGGGGAAATCTCACTCCTTTAGTATCAGCGCATTATTCAAATGGAATGTTGATCATCAAATCCTAATAACTTATATTCTGAATTGTTTAATCCGGTTGTCCTACTCTTTGTTCGTAATAAGCAACTAGTCAAATAGTCCTAGAAACCCTTATTATGCAATAACAATGGAAATCCCAAGATTCAAAAGCACAATAGCATGAAGATCAAAGATAAGTAGGCTTGTGCAATACCATTGGCAAATCGCTGATACTCGACACAAGTTCACAATCTCTACACAATAAGCACTCGCAAATAGTCTATGCAAATCATGCTCGCTACCTAAAGACAAGACTTTTCAAATCGAATTATCTAGCCTAGCAATATGAAAGATAATAATCAACCTAGTTGGCCACCTAGATAAAATCAAGATCAATCAATAATAAATTAAAGCACAAGAGATTCTGAAACAATCCTCAAATTAAACTAAAACATAAGCGTTTGAATTCTCACAACAAACCTAGAACAATGGCTTCAACCTTAGAAGTGAACTACTATGGGTTTAGCTAGACATAGCCATTGAAATAAATGAATAACAATGAAAGATGGTGGAAAAATGAACCAGGGGAGATGAACGAGCGATGGAACAAAGGTGAAGCTTCGTCTTGGCTGCGTGCTGAATGTCTACATAGAAGAATGATTCTAAAAACCTAATTTCCTCTACCTTATATAGTCTCCTAAAAAAGGAATTAAAATAACTGAAAACAAATCAAAAGATGTGAAATAACTAATAAAATAACAAGATAAAATCTTCAAATATGAGTATCCCGTGTCCGTGTCGCGGTCGAGACCATGTTGTCGCGGTTGAAATAATGAACCAGGTTTCATGGGTCACGATCGTGATAGATCATCTCGGTCGTGACCACCTTCTCTGAGCCTGACTCACGGTTGTGACATATGGTCTCGGTCGTGACTGTGCATCTCGGTCGAACATCTGGCTTCTACAGAAAGTGATGTCCGTAAAATCGCCATAACGTTTGACTCACAACTCCGATTGCGCTCATATTTTTAGGTCATCAATTAGGCTTCAATACCTAACTCCTAGAATTGGAATCACTTCAATCGGGTATCGGATCAGGGAGAACGAGCCATCTCAACTCAGCTCAACATCTCAGCACTTCTTCTCGGCACTTCTTCGGTCTAGCTCCATCCGAATGCACCAATGATAGATACAAACGGAATCTCCATGGTAGTGCCAATAAAAAACACTTACAAGCATCCCGCAAATCCATTAATGAACTCCAAACTGGATTCCGGGCATACCACTCGTCAAGCATCTAAACACCACTAAACCTAGTCTAATAGTCGCTAGTTAACACCATATAACAAGATCCGATATAAACCCCCCACACTTAAACCTTGCTTGTCCTCGAGTAATAAAAATGAAACTCACTCTTCCTATAAGAAAAAAGGTCTACATTCACCATATAACAAGCTCCGATCAACGACGACGACCCGCGACCTTTGCTTTTGTTTGATTTTTTGTTGGAACGGGATTTGCCCCACCATTTGAGATATCCCATTATTTTAAAACACCCAAGACGTTTGACCTTTCAGCCCACAGTGTGTGCAGACGTTCCGTTACTCTTCATTAGTGAAAGTCGTATGTGACGATGTTGAAGGAGGGTTAAACTTAGCAACCAGAGCAACTACTTCTAAAAAAGATGTGTGCTACAAGTTGAGCACTTGATGCCTATCTTCTAGTGAATAAGCGTGGTTTAGAGGAGGTAGAGGATCATGCGATAGCAGTTGAGAGCAAAAATGACCAAAGATATTGCCTTCGAGACGCATACAAAATTGATGCTCGACATCAAGTTCCGCCGCCATAGTTTGTAACACCAAACAATTTGATATGTTGTAGCAACATGAAAGAGGAAAAAATTTGTTCTTCCCATAGTTTTTGAAGATGAAAGAAGTAATCAATCAATGATATGCCACTTGCTCACAATGAGTCAGGTCTTTACAAGTTTGATGAACACGTGGGGCATTTCCTAGAGAGAAACGTGGGTGAATTCCATCCCAGAGGGAACGAACTGAGTCAGAGTAGGAGATTTTGGACCTTATAGACGGATTGATGGACTTAAGAATCTATGTAATCATCATTGAATTGACGTGTTCGAGTCTTCAAGTTCATCTGAATTAGCGGCAGGTTTGCTGATGGATCCGTCAAGGAAATTGAGTTTCTGCTTGGCACGGAAAGCATTACGAAGGTTCTTTTCCCACTCTTGAAAGTTCTCACCTTTGAAGGTAACCGAACTGATTTTTATCCCCAGATGATCGGAGAGATAAAGATAATAAGGCGATTTTGAAGCCATGATCGCCGATTTTGAAGTGAGATCTTGTGTTTTTGGTAGACCACCATCTTCTTTGGTCATGGTCATGGGTTAGGGAGGAAAAGAAATTTGTGTTTAAGGATCGTAGGGTTTAGGCTCTGATACCATAAAGAATTATGCGGGAGAAACTTTCCAAAGGCTCGTGGATAAGGTGTTCAGAGAGCAGATAGGCAACAGTCGAAGCCTACGTAGACGACATAGTTGTACAGAGTCGGTCCCAGGCCGATCATCCGAGAGATCTCCCGGACATATTTAACACACTACGTAGATACGGGATGAGTCTTAACCCTGAAAAGTGCGTATTCAGGGTGACTGAGGGGAAGTTTTTGGGGTTCCAGATCAGCTCAAGGAGCATCCAGGTGTATCCCTCGAAGATCCAAGCAGTCCTCGACATGAAGCCACCACGAAAAACGCACGAGGTGCAGCGATTCATGGGATCGGTGAACTATTTAGGGCGCTTTTGCATAATGCTCGCCGAGTGCAACCTCCCCTTTTTCGACATACTGAGGAAGCCAAAGAGCTTCACCTGGTCAGAAGAATGTGAGGCGGCGTTCAAAAGTCTCAAGGAGCACCTAGCTAACTTGTCGATGCTCTCAGCGCCTGTTCCTCGAGAGGCATTGCAAGTATACCTCGCGTCCAGCTCAAGAACGGCCAGCGCGGTCCTGGTCCGCGAGTATCAAAAACCAATCTACTTTGTTAGTAAGGCCCTTTCTCCGACAGAGGGTCGCTACTCACTAGTTGAAAAATGGTTTACACTCTCGTCATGGAAGCACGACGACTAAGGCCATATTTCCATGCCCATACCATCCAGGTCCTCACAAACCTCCCGCTAAGGGCCGTACTCCATCGACCAACGCTATCGGGACGAATGACGAAATGGGTCGTCGAGCTATCCAAGTTCGACATCGAATATCAGCCTCGACCGTCCATCAAGGGCACAAGCATTGGCAGATTTTATTACTGAGACAAGCTTCCGAGGTCACGAGGGATCCTCATGCTTATCGACGAGCCCATGAAGGCTCTTTGTAGATGGCGCAGCCAACAATGACGGGTGCGAAGCGGGGATTGCTCTATTCTCGCCCGAGGAGGACCTATACGAGCATGCGATAATGCTCGATTTCGAGGCGACCAATAACGGGGCAGAATACGAGGCGCTAGTCATTGGGCTCGAGATCGCCCTCAAAGAGCAGGTAGAGGAGATAGAGTGTTTTTTGATTCGAGGTGGTCGTCCAGCATGTTTAGGGAGTGTACGAGGCGCGGACGGGCACCCTACCACAGTACCAGGCACGAGTGGCGTGTTTGCCGGGGTTGTTCAAGCATTTTCTCATTACAGCCATCCCACACGACGAGAACGAACAGGCCAATGGCCTAGCCAAACTTGCATCTAGAGCAAAGTTAATTGACTCATGGCAGGAGGGGAAATCTCGACCGATCTGTATAATACCACCTCCGTTAAATCTATCTCTGAGCAGTTACAGCTCATGGCCATTGATCAACCCGCCGTCGAGGACTGGAGAGCTCCTATACTCGATTACCTTGCGCAAACGAATATTCTAGAGGATCCGCGAGAGCGGAAGCGCCTTCAGACCAAGGCCTTGCGGTTCTTTACTTGCCAAGGTGAACTATACAAGCGAGGGATAATGTCCCGGGAACTGAGATGCTTGTCAAAAGAAGAAGGCAACAAAATGTTGGTCGAGCTGCATGCAGGATTGTGTGGGACACATGCAGGTTGGTGATCATTGGTATTCAAGGCACTACACCACGGGAATTTCTGGCTATCCATGCGCGAGGACGCTATGGCCATTGCAAGATCGTGCAAGGCCTGTCAGGAACACGCTCCATCATGTCACTAGCCGGGGGTCGAGATGCAAGTAATGTCGGGGTCTGCCCTTTCGCCATGTGGGGCTTAGACTTGGAAGGCACCAGGGCAACTGGAATTCATCATTATCGTAATCGATTACTTCACGAAGTGGATCGAGGCGATACCTTTAGCTCGCACGACAGTCCAAGCCGTGCAAAAGTCTTGTGGCAAAACATCATCTGCCGGTATGGACTTCCGCAAGATATTGTGATGGATAGAGGACCACAGTTCAATACACCAAAGCTCGTTGAGTGGTGTAAGGATCTTGGTATCAGGCTGAAATTTGCCTCGGTTGCTCACCCTCATTGTAATGGGCAAGTCGAGGCAGAGAATAAGAGCATTGTTACAGATTTAAAGAAGCGACTAGATGGTGCTTGAGGGCTATGGGCCGAGCAGTTGTCTCTAGTGCTATGGGCAAATCGGACAACTATCAAGAAAGCCACAGGAGTGACACCCTTCTCACTCGCGTATGGCGTCGAGGCGGTGGTCCCCGTTGAACATCTTTTCCCGACGGATAGGGTCATTCAGTGTGACGAGGGTGCGAACACCGAGAAAATGGCGCTCGAATTACAACTTCGAGAAGAAATGCGTGAGCTAGCGACCATACGAGCGGCCAACCACAAGGCCGTCGTAGCTAAGTACTACAACAAAAAGGTCAAACCTCGGGGGTTCATAAAGGGAGACTTGGTGATGCAAAAGACAGAAGGGGGTAAGCTCGACCCCAATTGGGAAGGGACATACATCGTCGAGGCCGAGGTAGAACCAGGGGCTTACAAGCTCAAGGATAGTGCTGGGAACCGCATCGCAAACTCGTGGAATGTGATGCGAGTCTGCAAATACTATCCTTAGCATCTAAACGCCTCGCCAATAAGATACACACTCATCTCACTCACACCTATTTAATATTCCATCACTCTGGTAGATACGCATACTCTATCCGCCTTATATATATTAGGCACACAATAACACTAGTCGTGCATAATAGGCGAGACGGTAAGTTAAGGCTCGTCGAGGCCTTGACAGCTAACACGGTACAAGTGAGAGAGCCGTACTCACTTGACCACATAAGGTATGAAAGCGAAACAACATATGTACAATGGCGCGTGAATAAAGTCACAGGTCTAACACATAATCATATATATCTCGCAGAACAATGGCAACTAACATCCAGCTGCGTCCTTGGGGCACGACGACCCCGAGCCAGTCACGGTTAATTACAAGGTACTCACCTTAAAATTACTTATTAATCCCGAGCGTGGCTCAATGCTCATTAATCCCGAGCATGCCTCGACGATCATTAACGCAACTTTACCCCTTACGCAGGGATGAATATATTAAAACACCATATCCGGCTGCGTCTTTGGGGCACGACAACCCCGAGCCAGGCACGGTTACTTACAATGTATATGCCTTAACCTATTTGCTATTCCCGACCATGACTCGATGTTCTCCCGATCATGACTCGACGAAGCATTAATATATTTTTACCCCTTTCCTCGCAGGGATGACTAGATTCAATATCTGTTTGCGTCTTTTGGGGCACGACGACCCCGAACCAGTCACAGTTACTTACAAGGTATATGCCTTAACCTATTTGCTATTCCCGAGCATGACTCCATGTTCTCCCAATCATGACTCGACAAAGCATTAATACATTTTTTACCCCTTTCCTTGCAGGATGAGTAGATTCAATATCCGGCTGCGTCTTTTGGGGCACGACAACCCCGAGCCAGTCACGGTTACTTATACGAGGTACATGCCTTAACCTATTTTCTATTCCCGAGCATGACTCGGCGTTCTCCCGATCATGACTCGACAAAGCATTAACATATTTTTTACCCCTTGCCTCGCAGGGATGATTAGATTCAATTTCCGGTTGCGTCCTTGGGGCACGACGACCCTGACCCAGTCATGGTCACTTATACAAGGTATATACCTTAAACTACATGTTAAATCCCGAGCATGACTCGATGATCTCCCGATCATGACTCGACGAGCATTAACACATTTTTTACACCTTGATACACAGGGATGATCAGACTCCACTACTATAAAAGGTTGCGTACCTGGGGCACAACGACCCCAAGACAGTCACAGTTATTCATATAAGGAACAACAACATAATGCATAGTGAAAGAAGTTTCCACAAACACAAGGCACTCGAAAGCAATATCAAAGGGGTTGCAGGGCTAGCGCGCATATTTATAAAAATGATGTAGCCCGACAACATGATCCTGCAACACACTTTACTTTATGCAATGTACTTGTCTTACGAACATCTTTTATGTCGACCCGCACTTGACCACGTTATCATGTGGAAATTTGTCATGTTATCTTACTATTTCATTCAATGCAACGTTCAGTCTTATTTCGATCATTTATCTACTTATTAACACCCACAACCTCGAGCAATACCTTTCCTCGCATACTATGTATGGTCAAAAAGGCAGGGGGTGGCAGGCCGGGTTGTGGAAGACAAGAATAAATAAGAGAAAATAAACATTAAGGTAGCAATCATATATGGGTTCACAAATGATCAATAGCAAAAAGCAGAGTTAAAGTACAATTGAGCAAACATATGTATAAACATCCGTGTCACTATTTTGGGACTGGAGAGGTGTGAGGAAGAGTCGCCGAGGTCTTCGCTGCAGCCTTCATCGCACGAGCAACTCTCGCAAAGGCTCACCCACCGTGCAGAATTTCCTTCTCACGACCTTCAGCAGGATCACTCGCCGGAGGGATGGTAGTCACATTCCACGCCTCAAGAGTCCTAACATCATCCATCGCATAGGCTCCACAGGGGGGGGGTACGTACTCGGTAGGAATCAGAGGGAAGCCATACAGCTTCGAGTTGTCAATCTTGAAGTCCAGGAGACCTTGCTCGGCCGCCTGGCGTTTGCCTACCTCACAGAAGGCGTTCACTTGATATGTTGCAAGGTAGCGTTGCCGAGCTCCTTCACGATGACCAGAGGCGTAGTGCTCGATAGCCTCCTGGTGGGCTTGCTCGAGCAACTTTTCCTGGTCTCTCACCATCTGTTCAAGCTCGCCTTCCACCTTCTTCTTCCCCTCGGCCTCCTTTTTCCTCTCCTCGGCCTCCAGTGCCAACTCGAGGTCCAATTCTTTGACGCGTTTTTCCATGGCTTCTAGAGAAGCTCTCAGGGCCGCCTTCTCCTTGGCGGCATCTTCTTGAACCCGGTTCACAGATGCCCTTAGATCCTGGACAGTTCTTTCGAGCTCCCCATAGCTCTGTCTCAGCTCGGCCGATGCTCGCTGAGATCGGTTGTTACTTTTTGCCAAGACAGCCATGACAAGGTGGATAACCTGAAGGGGAGAAGAGTGTTAGCAAAACTTCAAAGGTAGACATAGACCAAGGAGATTAAGGAAACTTACCCCTGCCACCAGCTGAGACTCGAAAACGGCCTCGTCCTCGGTCATGTTCCTTATAATGGGAGGAGGAGAAGGAATTGGAATGACCCGGCCGAGGAGTTGGTCAGAAAGCTCAGGGGTCAGTAGGAAGCCTCGGAGATTCTACTCGAGGGGACCTCGGCGACACTCAGGGGGGGTAGGGCTCATTGGCGTCTCTCTCGAGCTCGAGGGGTCGGCTGCCCTCCCCTCGACAATGCGTTTCTTACGAGCGTGCGAGGTGTTCTTTGAAGTCTAAGCTCGTTTCTTCTTTAGATGTTCGGAGAGGGGAATGTCGTCCTCAGGAAGGACTTCTATCGGTGGCAGACGTGCCTCCTCGGTGTTGGGTTGAGTTTGGATGATGTGGGACACTTGGTGGTGCGGCGGCACCACGTGGTCCTTATCGTCCTCGATGTTCACAAAGTCAAATGAGGCATTTGCAGTATCAAGAAAACATGTCAGAAGCACATAACGAATAAGCATAGAAAACACAAGAGTTAGTATTAATATAAGGCGACCCTACTACGACGAGGGGGGGTCAAGATGAGCCCTCAACGGGCCAAAAGATCAATGGTCACTATGTCATTGTATATGTTGGGACTAAGTTTGCGAAACGCGCAAAAATCCTCCCTGACTCTCCGGAGTTGCTCGGCCGAATACATGGTCTCCCACTCGGCGACCCTGGATACACGGACGCGGTGGTTCACCTTGTGTTCCCCGGGGGGTTTGATCAAAATCAATCGGCGAGTCCATCCGGTCTCATTACCGGGCATCTTATATTGCACTGGGCTGTACATGCAGGTGCATGTGACGAGTCCCAAGGTGTAGTTGTTAGGCTTGTATAAAGCCCGGAAGAGATGGGCAGAGGGGGCATATCCGATCCCTTGGCATTGGAGTTGAAAGGCAGTCATATGCCTCCAGAAGTTAGGGTGAACCTGTGAGGGGCTAAGGCGAAGCTCGTCGAGAATGTCACGAATGAACGGAGCAAGAGGCAACCGGAATCCCGCGAGCAAGGCATGACGGCTGATGGGAAAGTAAGGTCCATAGTTGTCGAGCATCTTCCCATTCTTGATCGACAAGGTCATGACCGTCCCGGCAGGGAAGGGGAACTTGGACGCATAGTCTACTAAGAAACAGGCTTTGACAGTTGACGTCGAGACCCTCATTTGGTAGCCTTCAACCACGCAGGGGACGGGAGCGATACGCCAATCTAAAATAAGCACGCGCGGGGATCGAGCATGGATGACAGAAGGAACAACCACGTCGTCGAGCACTACGGGCTTGGTTGAAGGCGGAAAGGTATCATAAATACGGGTTGTGGGCTGGGAGACAGTACCTTGGGTACTTGGCCCGGCCTTGTCTGGCGATTGGGCGTCCCAGTCCTCGTCCTCTGAATAGGAGGGACGAGAGACCGTTAACAATGAGTTCTCCTCGAGGGGGTTGGATTCTCGAAAACTCACCTCCGAGTCTTGGACTGAGGAGGTGCTTTGAGTTGTGGCAAGATAGAGAAAAAGTTAGTCCTCGAGGTCTAAGTTACCCCGCTAAGAGAAATGTAACATATTTCAAAACGAACTCTCGTCGAGTAGAAGAAAGGACGAGAGGGTAGAACCTTTGCAAGTTACCCCAGAATTGGGACAGAAACAAAATAAAGAAAGGTACATGGGCGAGAAAAGAGAAGGGCAAAAGAGTAAAATCCTGTTTACAGAGCCGTAAAATCGCATTTATGATGATAAGACAAAAAGGGGGAAGCTCTGACAGGAGCGGCGCGTTTTCCCAAAAGACGTTTCAAAACCCTCGCCACCATTAAAATGGAACTCCCCCAGAAAAGCTTCGAAAAGACACGCATTAATGGCGGAGAATGTCTGTCCTCTGCCATCAATGCCAAAGAGGAATTTAAACAGAGCTTGTTTGCCCTGCACTAGATTAATTCACCGGAGTAGGAAGGAAACCGATCGGTTCTTAACTAAAGTGGTTTTTGGCATAAGAGAAACACGATACGAGAACGATCGCATGTAAAAGAAGATCAAAGCAAGGAAAATAGCAAGAACAAATCAAGAACAGTTCAAGACCGTACCAAGAACTAACGCAACAATTCGAAGAAGGAAGAGGTGGAGAAAACTAAACCGGTACGGCGATCCATGAGTATAGAAGAAGCAATGAGCGTCGGTGAAGAAGAGTAGGCAGAGAAAGCACCAGGAACGTCGGAGGAAGAAGATCGGAGCGTCACCGGAAAGTTGAAGAAGAAAAGAGAGCGTGAGAGGTGAAAATTATAGGAGACGGTGAAAAGTGAGTGAAAAGGATAAGGGTCCCCTTTTATCGTAGGGGGGAGATGAAGCGTCGGCAGCCCCTGTCGCGACACGTGGCAAAGAGGTGGTGGGAGCACGCCCAGAAGCAGTTCTCTTTAGGGAATTCAAAAAAATGGCGCGAGAAGGAAAACGGTACCAGAAAGAGTGAGTGGAGGCACAAATATCGCAGCTCGTCATAGGTGGGCGAGGAACAGCAGTCCATCACCTCGTCGAGCATCTAATCAACGGTCTAGAGGAAGCTGATTCTAGGTAAGTAATACTAAACCCTCGTCGAGCATAAATCTATCAAGGCTCAACACAGACTCGCGAGACCTCACCTCGACCAACGAAGGCACATGACCCTCGAGTAAGAGGTACTCGAGGACCCTGTGGGGCTGGATGTCGGGCAGGTTCCGCAGTCTGGTTTGTTTTTAATAGATTTATGGCCCGAAATAAGAGAAAAGGGAAAAAGGCCCATTAAGAGGCGGCCCATATAGCTTTTCTTATAAATACAAACATATAAGACACGGAGAAGGGATCACTTTTCTCACGCGTACTAAAACTCTGCCGAAATTCAGAGCCAAAAGTACTACGTTGTCTTACTATACCCGAGCACTTATCATAATACATACCCCTCTATTGAGCTGCTACTGACTTGAGCATCGGAGAGCCAAATCTAGAGGAAGCCCCCCCCCCCCCCCCCCCTCCCCCTTAGATTTGGTCGTGCAGGTACATCGTCGAGGACTCTCCGCGGACAGATCGACGAGCACTTCGGACTCTAGAAGCTTGGACCGTCTTTACCCTCAGCTAAGGAAGCCAAGAGTGAAACTGAGCCTCTCGTCGAGACGTGTTGACTTTACGAGATACTTGGGCTTCAACAACGGCAACGAAAGATAGAATCTTATACTTGTGTAAAAGTCGGGAAAGCTTTAGACTTAAGCTCTCTACGAGTCTTCAAACAATAATCATAAGAAAAACAGAGTGTGCTTACGAGAGTGATTCGTGAGTTTCTCTTTTTTGTTGGCATTTCTCAGTTAGGCTAAAGTTGAGTTTAGGTTTATTTAGATTAAAAATGTGTATTCATTGTTACTTATATTCAAGAGATCAATAAGAGAGTTAAATAAGTTTACGCATCTCACTCTATAAAATTTATATGTATTTAAATTTTTATTTCATGATCGAAGAAGCTGATTTGCCTTTAATGTAAGTCTCTAAAGAATGCTCCGTTTCTCAATTAGATTAGGAGTCCTTATTGTCATGAGTAGCTCGATCTACAATGGTAGCTTGGATCGAGATTTTTGTAGCATAAATGCATAAATTTGTGTTGATATGTTTGGTTTCATTGATCTAGTCTTCATCTGTAACTCACCCGGTATTCCTTATCGACCTACTAGCTATAATACGTACAAATTGCATGATTTGATAGATCGAGTACTCCATTTTAGAAGCTAGCTAGGTAGCTATGACATTAAAGTTTGGTGCAGTACGTAGAGTTGAAGCATTAGTACTACTGAGTTTCAAGTGCCGAGGCATCCTCTGAGTCAGAGCTCCGGTACGTATATATAGGCTGCTGTTGCTGCATTAGCTAGCTAGCTAGCATACTTTTAGCGTATGACTTATGACATGTCATCTGCTACATTGTTAGGTTCGTGTAAATTGTGTAAGGTTAGGCACGATCATTTTGTGACCGTGAACCGAATGCCGGCCGGATTTTTATTGAAATTGTGTAAGGGTTAGGCACGATCATATGCGTCCGTATGGTCGGATGCGGATTATATGAGACCCATTTTCAATATAAAATTAGTTATACGAAATAATATTAAGAAGATGTTATATATATACAGCCGATGTGCTTCTTCGCTAGTACACAATTAATGTTAGGTCGTTAAGATATTTTAATTGTTGTACTCCAAGTATTGTTTGAATTTAGCTAATAAAAAAGTTTCCTTATAAGTGATGATCTTATATGGTATATGGAGATAAATGTAATACGGGAGTACTAACTTTTTAATAATGTTAATTACTTCTCTTAATATATATATGTATAACTTTAATTATATTATATATATTTATATTTTGAGGATATTAATCACCTCTTCTTTGAATAACCGTCCATTCTCAACCAATTTAAAAAACAAAATCTAATCCTTATACATATTCACAACATCAATTCAAATAACAAACCACTTAAGGAAATTCTACTTGAACCCTTCTCATCTATGATCAAATATGAATTCATTAATCTTGCTACTACTTGATGGGCTTTGTGGTTCGTTAGGAATCAAACCATCTTTCAAACGGACACACCAAACAATATTAAAGATCTCCAAATTTATTATCAATCTTAGACGTAAAATTACTAAACAAAGATCAGAGCAATATAGATTCATTACAGAAACAACCTCCAATAAAAGGATTAATATTTCCTGGAAAAAATTGAATCCGAATTATTTTAAATTAAATTTTGATGGAGTAGTTGATAACAATGGAAATGTAGCATTGGGATTTAGTACCCGGGACCACCCGGGCTCCCCTGTCTTTATGGATAATGAACCAAGCCTAAAATGACTATTTTACAAGTTGAAGTTCTTGCTCTCCGATCTGATATCTGCAAATTGAAAAAATTCAACCCGTACTTAGTTGAAATAGGAGGGGACAACCTTTGACTGATTAACGTTTCTTAATGGTATTTGGGTTTGTCCTTGTGATGTGGAACCTCTTATTTCTGACACCCGGTTTGAATTATCTTCATGTCCAGGTTTCATCTTGTCACGTGTCTTTCGGGAGGTCAACCAAGTTGCTGACTGTATTGCCAAAACTTGTATTCCGAGGACGCTGGTTGGGGTGGAAGGACAACTCAGAGTTGTGGGCTCTCGTCTACAAGGATGTTCTAGGATTGACTTATTCACACAGATACCTTCCTAATCTTTTTCGTGTATTTAAACAAAAATCCGATAAATGAGCGGGTTAATAAGTCAAATGCTCAAATTCAATGTCCACTTTAAAATGGACAAATTATTATAATCATATCAAACCTTAATTAGATCAAACCATTTTTAGGAATGGACCAGACAGATAGATAGAGTGACCGTTTATTTTTTTGAGATCTAGTTAGGATTTGAGGATAAAGTTTGGATAGGTTGATGTTGTATTAGTATAATTTTGTACGGTAATAATATACTCCCTCCGTCCTAATTTGATCTTTCCATTTCTTTTTCGAGTATTATTCACACTTGTAAAGAATCTTCTCGTTTTTTCTTAATGTATACACTGTCCTTAGTTTTTCAGTACTACTCTAGTTAGTTAGAAATGTTTTTTAAGCATATCTAGTAGAAGGATTAGTCATTTTTATTATTTCTTAGGTAGAATTTAAGATGAAATTAAAAACAGGACAAGGATAGTAAGTAGGTGAGCAAGGAAAGGTCCCCCGGGTCAAGAAAGAGCGCAAAATGTTCCATCATTAACTAGGCAGATTAAATTCCACATCTTACTAGTAATTAATTTCTACACCCTGCCCTGCACCCAATCTTTATTATCCTCCAACCACTAAATTCTTTCTCCATTCAGCTGTCTCACCAAATTAAAGTTTAAGCCTTAAAAATGTTTTTAAAATGTTAAGTTACTAATTGCATCTTTTATACTCCATCCAGCTTATAAGTATCATATAAGTATATGCAAACATGCCCCCTTGTTCCAGAGTTGAACGCAACTTATTTGATTATTAAATCAAGTCTCAGATTGTCCTCATTAATCAATTTCTTAACTATTGCAAGTTTGTGGAATTAGACGGGAACAAATCCCTTAAACATGGGAAACGTTAATTTATAGTGATCCTCTCCGGAATAAGTCTTTCATTAACGAGCTTAACCTACTTTATCGCGGATGAATGCAAACTATACAATTTATTGAGTTTTGAGTCTATTCGGTATATTCGGTAGTATTTAGATGGAATTAGTTTCAACTAAATTAAAAGTAGTAGTTGGAAAAAAATTAAATAGAATAGTAGATAAAATAAGAGTAGATGAAATTTAAGGTAGATGAATTTTTTTTCCAACTAGGAATTGCGAGATGAAAAGTTAGATGTAAATTTTTTTATATGGAATTTTGCTCACAAAAGGTGTTCGGCAATGATCTAAATTAAAAAGCTGAAATTTATCTCAATTTCAGCTATTTTCATCTACTTCCATATGATTTTAGTCATTGCCGAACAAACCATTCGTATACTCCCTCCATATACAAACACTTATTATCTGATAAAATTTCACATAAATGTGTTAATAAGATAAATTTGATATAAATCTTTTACATATAGTTGGTTGAGAGTCTAGCAACCAACTGCGCACCTACACCCTTATTCACAGCAAAACTCAATCTATGAAAAATAAAAGAGCGCACATTTGCACTAACAGTATTGCTTTGAGCAACCCGAGTAACCCTAGTAAGAAAATCAATAGCATCACTTTCTAATTCACCAAAGGTAGAGAAAGCAAAAGCGATAAACCTATAACCATTCACAATGCACTTAACCTCATACTTCTTCTTTTTCCTAGCAACAGCAGAAGAGACAACAGACACAGGAACAAAAGCGGGAACCCCTACACCCGTGAAGGGGGGAACACTAGCAACATCCAAACATACGTCTTTCCCATTGTCCCAACAATGGACAAGTAGATCAACAAGACGAAGATCCCTTCCATCCTCGGATAAGAACCCCATGGGCACTTCCTTCTGCACAAAGACACCAGCTTGAGAGCAAATATCCCCTAAAATATCTCGGACCAAGTTATGCCGAAACTTGAGTCCAACATCATTACCACAGTGCACCGCATGGTCACAAAACCTTTCCAAGACAGAAGAAGAGCAACAAGGACATGTAAAACCATCAGGGAAAATAGGGATCGCAAGACGATACTAAAGAACACACCTGAACTGTCTTGGGTGCATCGTCAAGCCAAGACCGGGGATGGGACATAGAATTTTCTCTCCTTAAATAACTCTTTCTTTCCTTAAATAACCCTACAAAAGTGTCATTGGAAATGTAAAAAGTAATATCTAAAAAGATAAAGTAGCTTAAACATAATAATTACATAATTATAAATGTGGTAAAATAAAGGGAAAAAAGGTAAAATAACATGTATTTGTATTCAACAAAATTGACCTAAAATGACAAGTATTTATATCTAGAGGGAGTAGTAATCAACCTTTTATCCTAATAATATTTGACTATATTTTTTACTGGAGGATCAAAATATTGGAAAGCACGATAAAACATAGAGCAGGTAAAAATATTGTTTTTTATATAAGGCTAACACAGGGGCGCTTCTCAGAGAGGAGGTCATCCCACATCATCGCATTGAATGATGCAATAAAACTTAGAGAGAAAATGATGAGTAGTATTAGAGGACTGCAAGTGGTTGTCACACGTCATCCTAACTTGCATGTTAGGTAACCGATATCCAATCATGCAAATGAGCTTGCGCGTAATAGTTGTCTTCCATTGTGGATGTTGAAGAGGCAAGCAGATCAGAGGTCATGTTAGCTTCTCGGTAGCAGTGGAAGATCTGAGTACCTGGAAAAAGTGGAAAGAATGACCGAATATCCTTGACAATGTTAGAAATTTTCCAAGGCATGCCATATCTGTTTAATAGCATTAATTAAGGAAAGATTATAGCCTTCAAGAATAATGTTGGTCTATGTTAAATTTGCAGTCTCCTTTACAAAATATAGAGCAGCAAAGGGTAGGTGAGCAAAACGGGTATTCCTATATATCCGATTGTTACGATGTAGCCAAATATGATACCAAAGAAAACACATTTGCACTTCTTTGGTATTAATATGGAAGAATCTCTCAAAATTTGTCAAACAATTTGCAGATCGAGTGACAGTATAAGTGTGGCTAATCCTTGTCTCGAACTAGTTCATCATTCTCACAGTGAAAGGGCAATCCAAAAATATATGAGGAACATCCTACGATGTTGCACCACAAACAGAACACTGATTTGGAACCAAGTTTTCATAACGGTTAAGGCGCTTAATCGTAGAAAGGCAGTCAAACAAGGTTTTCAATAGAAAATTTTGAATTTTCAAGGGGATCTGAAGACGTCACATAATATCAGTAGTAGAGTCTGAGGTGGCAGAAGTAAATTGAGTAATAAGTGGAATTGCAGATTTTGTAGAAATCATCCTAGAAGATGAGTGTTTTCAAATGAGCTGGTCCTCAGTGTCAGAAGGAAGGATATATATTTGCATAATCCGATTAACAATGTGTACGTGAATAAGAGTATCCAATGGAAGCGGATTCCACTGTTGTGTTGGGGTGATAAAACCATTGACTTTAAGGGAAATGCAATGAATTGCCCGGTCAAATTAAGGGTGGATATCTGAATCCGGAATCCAATTATCACTCTAAGAGTAAATAGAGCATCCCTTACCAATAATCCACAACGACGAACCCACATGTTGGTGAGGTTAGAGTGAATTTTCCATAGTAATTTCATCTGAAGAGAACACTTAAAGTGAGAAGCCTTGTATAAACCCAAACCAAAATGGTTTCGGTCTACATATTTTGTCCCATTCCAAGAGTAGAGGGGTAGTAGAATTATGCTTATTCGAGAAAACTCTCTATTAATGTTATCAATCAGATTCCATACACCGAAGGTAAAAGAAAATTTTGCATAAGGTAATTAGTTTTTGATAGCATATTAGGTTGGATTATAATGGCCCTATTAGCCCGGGACAAGGAATTTTATTTTCAAGAGGAAAGTTGTTTTTTGAGCTTAGTAATAGCATAGTCAAAGAATTCATTTTTATCTTTACTAAAAACAATTTGGATCCCTAGGAATTTCTCCATTGTTGTTGTTACATGAATGTTTAGAATATATATGAGTCATTGTTTTTGAGCTTGAGAAATATTGGCTGAAGTCTGAAAGAACTTTTATGATAGTTTATAGCCAACACAGAGAGGCTTGTGAATTTTGGGACAACATCATGAATATATCGCATATTACGCTCAGTCACATTATCAAAGATAATAGTGTCATCGATTGTAAGTTCGTGTTTATTAAGCCACTATTGTTCAACGTCTTCTATGGTTCATTAAGTCATAGATGCGCTTCTCAAGTATCGAATTGTGCTTTAATACTTGGAGATGCGCTTGACCAGTGTAAGACACTTAGTAATTGGTTTACTAAAGTCCTTGAACGCGAAAAAGGCCAGACAAAGAGTTGCGCTTTAAGTGTTTAAAGCGCACTAGATTTGCACACAAAGAGTTTTCCAAACGGTGAGAACCCTAAGCCACTAATTGACTCGGGATAAAACTCACCACTACAATGTATTGATTAAAAGAAGGTTACAATCTCTCGCTTCAACACTTTGAAGCTCACTCGTAAACTCTCTCTTTACAATACTTGAGTTCAGCTCTCTAGAACAATGGCACTTCACCTCTCTTGATTACAACTGAGTAAACACTTAAGCTCTCTTAGCTTCTCTTTGAATTCCTCACTTTGGAATACTTAGAGTGAATGCAACAGTCCACTATTTATACACAAACCTTAAGCTACTACTCTAACTTAATTTCGTGTAACAAACAAAGACTAAGCATAATGCCACCTCATCAATCCGTGCGCCTTGATCAATTCTCCAGAAGTAATCAACTGCTCAGATTAACTTGGTTTTGTTCTACCACTTTTTGATGCACGTCACCTCAGCAATCCGTGTGCCTGCGCTAACCAACTATCTCCACGCTAGCGATCCCTAGGTATTGCGTCTCAAAGTCTTCAAGTTCTTCTCACACCTCTTGTGTACTCAACTTGAATTCTCCCGCTCACCATCCTTCCCTTGCATTTCGGTAGTTCTCTTCTGCGACAGCATACACCTTGTGCTACGGTGGAACCTCGTGATCAACACTTCTTCCGCTTCATTCAAGCGCATCTTCTATGCCTTAGAAGCTTGCCTATACTCACTTCTGGACTTGAATGGGATTATTAAACACCGCTTGCGAAACTTGCTTTCTTCGCTTGGTGTTAAGCGCGACTGAGATCAGTCGAAGCGCATCTCTAAGTGACTTAAGCGCATGCCAGTAGATATTACAATAACCTGGAAAGCTTAAAAACACTAAGAGATTAAACATATTAGTTTGTTATCATCAAAACAAAGAGAAATAGATTAAGCTTTAATAAGACTATTAAAGCTCAACTAACAATTTCCCCCTTTTTGATGATGACAAACTGTGAACAGGTAAGCTCATGAATACTTTCATTAATGATTAAAATGGAGACAATAAACACAAGTTAATCAAGTATTCAGATTCAGAATTAGATCGAAGTACCTTACCAAGTACTTAACCAACACAGTTTTCAAATTCCCCCTAAGTTCAAGAACAATCTCATACTTCCCCCCTAATCAAAGAAGGATGTACATGTTTTCTTCCCCTTTTGACATCATCAAAAATATCAAAAGCATAGTCATACAGTAAGAATGATAGGAGGGTGCGCTTGCTAGCTAATAAGTCAAATGATGCAGAACAACGAACAATAAGCAACTTAAGTAGAGAAGAGTCAAGTCAGCAAAGCTCTCAGAGATATAAAAATCAAAAACATACTTCATTGATCATTTTAAGTCACTGCCACAAAATAGGATGGATAACCTAACAAGCTAGTTCACAAATACTTAAACAAAGTAGAGAGAGAATAAGAAGTCAGCAAAAGCGCTTGAAAGCACAACCATCACAACCCTTTAACAACTACCGCCTTTCTCAGAATCAAACTTCTCCTGAACCATCGGAACCATCTTCGTCACCTGCTCAACCAGCGTACCCAGCAGTCTCTCAACCTTCTCATGATGCGCTTCAAGTGTCGCAACAACACTTGAAAAATCTGAAGAGCGAGAAGAAGGGCGAGCGCGAGGACTGAGCTCGGAGCGCGATGAAGAAGGGTGTGTACCTTCAACTCTTGGAAGCAGGATTGCACAAATCGCATTAGAAGTAAGAAAAGTAGAGCAAGCATAGTCTGAGAGGGAGCGGTCACAGAGGCCATCAGCTTGGAGCATCTTACACACAATATGAGGGAATGGCAAAGGATCAAAGGTAGCTGCTCGGCAAAGAACTAGGTGACTCATCATAATCTGGGCAGTGTTGATCACCTGGTTTGAAATACCATTCGCCATGATACAGCAGTCAGAGATGGTTACCTTGTCTCGGTCATAGTCCCTCGGTGTGATATTGGTAATGATGAAGTGATGCATAAACCTTCGACTTGGTTTGAGCATATCCACCGTAAGAGCGCCCTTGGGTACGTTGGGGCCAAAGACAACTTACTTGATCTGTTTTGCACCAGCAGGCCAATTCTTTTTGTAGAGACGGCTGAACCCATTGGACTGCCCGGTCAAGCCAATCGCCTTCGCCAAATCTTTCACTAAGAACGACTCCTTTGAGTTACCTCGCCAATAAAACCACACTTGGCTATACTCCGGATTAGTAACTGGATACTCCATTGTCGCATAAATTTGATACACCATAGCGTCATTGCATCTCGCTGGTTCCGTTTCCAACTTGTCCCAACCTTGAAAACTCAGCCAAGTAGTGAAGCGCGCAATGTGGGAAGACTCTTTGAGCTCTGAAAGAAGATCTGGAGTCACATTTTCTGGGAACAAGAAAGCACGCTTAGCAATACCTGACGGAATAGGAGGAAAGTCATTGGAGCCGATAACTTTGGCACGTTTAGAGCGAGTAGAAGTTCCTTGCGCTTTCTGCTCTTGCGGCTCAAGAGGCGGTGACTCATGCTCAGAGTCATCAGAGGACTCAATTTCCTCATGCTCAAGGGGAGGAGGAGGTAGTGGGGCCTTGCGCTTTCGACCTTTGTGGCGCAAAACATCACTCTCTCGATCAGCTTTCTGAGTCTGTATAGGCAGTGGAGAGGTATGACCCGGACGAGTTTGAATGTGATAGTCGGCCTCGTCATCAGAGTCAGAGGGGATCGAAGCGAGAAGCTGTTGGGGAGAATCTGATGATGATTCGGACGATGGAGCGCAACCTGACATGTGCTTAATGGCTGGCGCCGCATCTGACTCAGACTCTGGACTGAGATTGAGGTAAATGATCTGAACCTTGACATTCTTCCAAGCGCAATCTTGTCCTCCTTCTAAAAGAGCTTATGGTTCAACATAAGTCTCTAGCAACTGATGCTAGAGCACGGCTTGTTGAACTAGATAATGCTAAGGAAGAACTGGTTGAGCTTTCTAAACATTTACATGACAAAAACACACTCCTCTCTAAATCTGGTGAACTTTGTCATGGTAAAGGGTTAGAAAGTAACTCTGTCTCAGCCAAAGATGTTAAGCTTGATCAGATCATATCAAAGCTTGATGTTCTTACAAAGTTAGTGGAAACAAAGTCTGTTTCTCAAACAGGCTTTGTTAAAGCTAGACCTGGATTGGGATATGACCCCCAGGAATCTTCCTCTTCCTCCATTCCTCCTCAGGCAAGTGAAATATCTTCTAAGATCAAATCACTTGAACAAGACCTAACTGCTTACAAGAGTGAAAACTCTCATTTAAAGAGCAGGATTAAGGTACTTGAGGAACAACCTTCAGAAACCAAAGAGTGGTTTCGTGGGGGAAAAGCGCATCTTTTGTATAAGAAACAAGCGCTTACCCCAACCCAGCCTCCCGTCTTGCAAAAGAAAGAACCATTTAGACCGGGAAAGGGCAAGTATGGTTATGTAAGAGGTCATCATTAATGTACCTTTTGTGGTCAAAATGGACATGACAAGCGTGAGTGCAAAGACTTGAAGGTTCTTAAGAGTAAGCCTTATAAGCCAATGGCTAAAAGTAAAGGCAAGCGTACACGTATTCAACAGTCCTCTGTTGAGCACGGTTGCGCTTCAGGACACAGAGGTGCGCTTCGTCCAGCGCGACCTCACATTGTGTTAGATCTGAACGATCCTAGCTATTATGAACCAGTCCAAAAAACTAGCTCAGAAAAGCTATGTCTAATGTTCCCACGAAGCGCAAGCTTCGATGGGAGATCAAAGCTTGATCTCTATTTTTGCAGGTTGGGATGAAATGTAGGTGGTATATAGACAGCGGTTGCTCGTGTCATATGACGGGTGATCCACAGTTACTACTTTCATTCCAAGCTAGGGAAGGAGGCAGTGTCTCCTTCGGCAACAAAAAGCAAGGGAAGATCATTGCTAAAGGACGAGCGCATCTCAACAACGCCATTCAGATAGGAGATGAAAACTTAGTAGAGAACCTTCGGTTCAATCTACTGAGTGTAGCACAACTATGCGACCAAGGAGGTAATAAGGTATGGTTTAGCACAACTGAGTGTGCAGTGGTCAGTCCTGAACAAGAGGTGCTTCTTAAGGGCAAGCGCATAGACAACATCTACCTCTTCGACCACTCCTTCTCTCCTAAGCGCAACCTTTGTCTAGCTACACTCACTGAGACAACAAATCTTTGGCACAAGAGAATGGGACACGCAAGTCTACATCTACTCAACAAGCTTCAGTCCAAAGATCTTGTTCGTGGTCTTCCTCGCATCAAGGTAGAATCTATGACTTCATGCTCAGATTGCTCAAAAGCTAAAGCGACTCGTAGCTCCTTTCCCTCTATCAAGGTAGTGCAGACTAAAGCTCCCCTTGAGCTTCTCCACATGGACTTATGTGGACCACTACGAACGCAGAGTAAGGGAGGTAATCGCTATATTTTTGTAATAGTTGATGATTATTCTCGCTATACCTGGACTCTTTTCTTAAAACACAAGAGCGAAACCTTTGCAAAGTTTCAAGCTCTTGCGCTTTTACTGGAAAAGAAGCTAGGGCTCCCCATTTGTTCAATTCGTTCTGACAATGGAACTGAATTCAAGAATGGTGAGTTCCTATCATTTTGTGAGGATAGGGGTATAGATCATAATTTCTCAACTCCTAGAACCCCTGAGCAAAATGGTGTGGTTGAGCGCAAGAATAGGACACTTCAAGAGATGGCACGTACAATGCTACTCTCTAGTGGTGTCGCTTCACACTATTGGGCTCAAGCTGTGAGCACTGCATGTTATATAACTAACCGTGCCTTCTTAAGGCCTATTCTTGAGAAAACTCCCTATGAACTGCTTAAAGGGCGTACACCAAATATCTCTCACCTAAGGGTGTTTGGTTGCAAGTGTTACGTCCATAGCAATGGGAGAGATCTTTTGGGTAAATTTGATGCTAGGAATGACGAGGCTATCTTCCTTGGATATGCACCTACAAGTCAAGGTTATAGAGTACTCAATCTGAGAACTCAGAGGGAAGAAGATAGCATCCATGTGAAGTTCAATGAAGGAGAGCTTGAAAGTGTTCCAGAAATCAACGATGATCCATTCTCCAGTCATGATCTACTTCCAGCTTCTCTTCCCAGTTCTCAAGCGCAACCTTCTATCCCTTCTTCAGGTATGGAAAGTGACGATGATGATGGTGGAAGATGCGCTTCTCTGCCTTTGGCCACAGAAGCCTGCATTCCCAGTGAAGAAGCAACTCCAGAGGACAACATTCAGAATGAAGATCATGGAAGTGGCCCATCCATTGACGTTCTTGCTCCTCCTTTACCTCTTTCTCCAGGTCAGGTAACTCCCTCTGTTACTCCTTCTACCCCTTCTAGCTCTCAAGAGGGACCTAGTAATGGTGAAGCGCAACCTGGAAGTCCTCAAGCGGGACCTAGTGGCCTTTCTGGTGGTAGTGAAAGCTTGTCCAAAACAACAACGATGAAGCTACCAGACAATACAGAGGTCACCGTGCGCGATTATCAACAGATGAACTCTCATCCAGTTTCTGCGATCATATCTCAGTATGAAAAAGGTACCAAGACTCGCTCTAACGTTCGTAACATGCTTGCTTGTAGTGCTTTTGTTTCTTTACAGGAACCCAAGTCCATACAAGTTGCGCTTCAAGATCCAGATTGGATAATAGCCATGCAAGAAGAGTTAGAGGAGTTCAAGCGCAACCAAGTTTGGCGTCTAGTACCCCGGCCAGGTGATAGAAGCATTATTGGTACGCGCTGGGTATACAGAAACAAGCTGGATGATAGTGGAGTGGTGGTACGAAACAAAGCGCGTCTTGTTGCACAAGGTTACAATCAACAAGAGGGCATTGACTACGATGAAACGTACGCACCAGTTGCTCGACTAGAAGCAATTCGACTGTTGATACCTTACGCAGCGCACAAAGGATTCAAGCTATTTCAAATGGATGTGAAGACAACCTTCCTCAATGGTAAGCTTAATGAGGAGGTCTATGTCAAGAAACCACCAGGATTTGAAGATCCAGCTTATCCAGACCACGTGTACTTTCTTGACAAAGCGCTATATGGACTAAAGCAAGCCCCTCGCGCTTGGTATGACTGTTTATCTAAGTACTTGTTGGCAAATGACTATAAGAGAGGTTTGGTGGACAAAACCCTCTTCATAAGGGAAGTGAAAGGTGATATTCTCATTGTTCAAATTTATGTTGATGATATTATATTTGGTTCTACTAACTTGCAGCTAGTAGAAGACTTTAAGAACACCATGAGCCTCAAGTTCAGCATGAGCATGATTGGTGAGCTCAAGTACTTTCTAGGGCTTCAAGTCAACCAAATGGATGAAGGCATTGAGATTCACCAGCAGAAATACATCAAAGAGTTTCTTAAGAAGTATCAATTGGAGAACTCTAAACCTTGTCCTACTCCTCTCTCCACTACTACAAAACTGGACACAGATCTTATGGCTGAGAAGGTAGATGAAACCTTGTATCGAGGTATGATAGGTTCTCTAATGTATTTGACTGCTTCACGTCCCGACATTGTTTTTGCCGTTAGTGTATGCGCTCGATCACAGTCAGACCCTCGCGCTTCTCACCTTGCTCATGTAAAGCGCATCTTCAGGTATTTAAAAGGGTCTGACGATCTTTGCCTTTGGTACTCCAAAGGGGGCGGCCTTTCTCTTGTTGGCTATACCGATGCAGATTATGCAGGTTACTTGGCTGATAGAAAGAGCACTAGTGGCATGGCACAGTTCCTTGGCCCCTGCTTAGTCTCCTGGGGATCCAAGAAACAAAACTGCATATCTTCACTAAGGCGCTTAAACAAAACTGCATATCATCACTATATCCATATTTTGTGATAATACTAGCGCTATATGTGTTTCGAAGAATCCTGTCCATCATACAAGAACGAAGCACATTGACGTAAGACACCACTTTCTACGAGATCATGTGGAGCGCAAGAATATTGAGCTTATTCACGTATCTTCAGAAGGGCAATTGGCAGATATCTTCACTAAGGCGCTTAATCGTCAGGTATTCTTAAACCTCAGGGTTCAGCTTGGCCTTATTCAACTCCATTAGCTTCGAGGCAATGGCCCTGTAAGTATTCCTCTATTTGACTAGAACTAGCGAGCTTAGTATCAAGGTACGAACTATGGTCGCTTGCGCTTGATAGCTTTGAGTCATTCATGCTTTTGATTGATTATTGAAATGAATTAGTATTGAACTTGTCTGACTTGTTTGGCTCAATTTGATATAATCATAATCCATGCATGCTCTTATTTGCCAATACATGACAATGGTGATCGTCTTCTACCCCTATTATATGCCTAAGAAATGATCCATTACATCGGTGTCCCTAGCCTGACTAGATGTAACGCTTCTCTCGTCCTTTATTGAGCTCTACATTAGAGAAGTATTCATTTGGTGACATAAAGCCTTAATTACCATACTACATGTATATGCACATACGTCCACATCAACTTGAGTGATTGAATGCTCTAATGTCCCCTATATGAAATGTGCATCTTCCTATTCATGAATTTCTTTACATTGTGGTTTGAAAAAAAAATTGAACTGGACATCACACTCTCATGTCTACTCATCTCAATCAGTGTTATGCTTCTTCGGTTTTAGCTCCCAGTGATGTTTCGGCATGCGCTTCAGTGTTCAGCGCAATTGGGACTTACAGTACATCGCGCTTTGTAGCGCATCAGGGTGGATTTCCTTCGTGGTTGGGTTTGCTTAACAATGAAGCAATGCTTTTCTCATAATTAAAGCGCGCCGCTCAAGTGATGTAACGGGTATTTGCAGTGCAACGGTCGGATTTCTAGCCGTTGGAGCTCTGCACAGGCCTAGCGGGATTCTGCGAGTTTTTATTGGACCGTTGATGAGTAACGGCTCTATTTTGTGATTGGATTGTTGAAGCGGTTCCGAGTTGGTGTAAAGAGCTATAAATATGAGGTATTTGTTCTACACTCCTACCTTCCCATCTTTAATCCTTTACCTATACTCTCCTCCTCTACTCTCCCTTCTCCAATTTTCTTTACACTCGTCACCATGGACATGATATTGAGCGCCCTCTCGGAACTTGACCCCGACACCCATGCCAAGTTTCAGTCCATTGTCCAAGCCTCATCCTCTACACAGCTTGCACCCCATCCGGTCTCTCATGAGGTAACTTCTCCAACTAAAGCGGCCTCACCTCCACCACCACCACCTACCACCACCCCTGCTCATAAATCCCCATCTCCTCCCATTGATCTTACTGGTACTGACGACCCATCTCCTCCCTCAAACAGCCCCTCAAAACGCCCCTCTAAACCTAAATTCTCCCATGATCCTCCCGTTGACTTGGACTTACTTGCCCAAGATCTAGAGCTCGCTGGATACGATCCAGTTCAAGAGCTTGGAAGAATCCAGGCTGAGACCTCTCATACAACCCCGGCCAAAGGTAAAGGGCTTCTCACCATAGATACCCCCTCTCGCCCAGGTTCTAAGATCAGGCCTCCAGCGCATGTGCTCCAGTCTCCCAAGGAGCTTTTAGCTGCCATTCCCTCTGATTCTGACGCTGATGAAGAATTCCAGCTTCTGCCCAGATCAAGCGCTCAATCTCCTCTGCCGTTTCAGTCTCAGAAGCCAGATAGGCTGAGTGATGCGCTTCGACGGAAAGGTAAAAAGCGCAAAGCTGTTGCTCCTCCTCCTCTCGTTTCTGAGCACGAGTCTTCAGATGGCTCGGAACATGAGTCTCCTCCACCTGCTCCTAAACCAGTTGGGGCTTCTACACGTTCCAAGCGCACCAAGGTAACCAGCTTATCTGACTTTCCCTCCGTTCCTCAAGGTGTGCAGAAGCGCTCTCTTCTGTTTCCAGAAATTGTAACTCCAGATCTCCTCACCGGCCTCCAAGATTCGTCTCATGTTGCCCGCTTCGCTACGTGGCTTAGCTTTCAGGGCTGGGATACGCTGGAAACGGAGCCAGCGCGCTGTAACAATGCAATGGTTTACCAGTTTTATGCTGCTTTGGAGTATCCACCACCCAACCCGGAGTACAGCTCGGTGACCTTCACCTGGAGAGGAAATTCGAAGGAATGTTTTCGAGTCAAGGATCTGGCCAAGGCTATAGGGCTAACGGAGCAGTCAAGCGGCTTTGGTAGGTTGTACAAGAAGAATTGGCCAGCTGGAGCGACTGCGCTTAAGAAGACAGTATTTGGCCCAAATGTGCCCAAGGGTGCGCTCACAGTTGATCTTCTTCGCCCCTCCAAGCGCCTCCTTCACCACTTCATCATCACCAACATCACGCCCCGAGACTATGATCGTGATAAGGTGACAATTGCTGACTGTTGCATTATGGCTGTCGTAATCACGAACTAGGTAGTCAACACAGCTCAGCTCATGATGAGCCATTTGGTGTTATGTCGCGCTGCAACCTCTGGACCTCTGCCCTTTCCTCACTTGATCTGCAAAATGCTTCGAGTGGATGGATTGTATGAACCTTCTCTCCCAGGCTATGCCTGCTCTACTTTTCTCACCACTGACGCTATAGTTGCTATACTACTGTCCAAGAATGAGGAGAAACCCTACTCTAGCTCGCGCTCCGAGTTGAGCCCTCGCGCTCGGGTCTCCTCCAGCTCCGCTGACTTATCTGCTATAGTCGCTTCAATGGAAGCGCATCAGGAGAGGGTTGAAAAGAGTCTTGGCGAGATGGTAGAAATTATGTCTTCAATGCTAAAGCTAGTCCAGGAGAATTTTAATGAAGAACGAGGTGGTAGCCCATGAGTTGTTGTGATGGTTGCGTTTTTCAAGCGCATTTGATGATTCTCTTTTTTTTCTCTCTGCTCTGTCTATGTGATTTTTTTTGAATTAGCTCGCTAGGATTCCAGCTTCTCTTGTTGCGGTTTGTACTTCAATGACAATATAGTATGCTTTTGATTTTTATATCTCTGAGAGCCTTACTAACCTGACTTGTCTTTACTTAAGCTGCTCCCTTTTCTCTCTTAAGATTTGTTTGACGTCTTAGCTAGCAAGCGCACTCTACTATCTTTCTTACCGTATGACTATGCTTTGAATTTTTCGATGATGTCAAAAGGGGGAAAAACACAGGTAAATTCCTCTTTGATTAAGGGGGAAGTATGAGATTGTGCTTGAATTCAGGGGGAATTGAAAACTGGTATGGTTAAGTACCTTGGTAAGTTACTTTGATCCAATTCCGAATCTGAATACTTGATTAAATTGATATTATTGCCTTCATTTTGGTCACTTAAGAAAGTATTCATGAGCTTACCTGTTTACAGTTTGTCACCATCAAAAAGGGGGAAATTGTTAGTTGAGCTTTAACAAGATGATTAAAGCTCAACTAACAATGAGTTTCAATTTCAAACACTCCTTTACCTTTTGCTGGAGTAGAATGAGACATGGCATGGGTAGAGGTCTCAGCAGCTAGCAGGCCAAGCTCTTTCTCGACATCGTAACCAGCCAGTTCCAGGTCTTCGGCTATGAGTGAAAGGTTGACCTTTGGCTCATGAGAGAATAATGGAGCTATAGGGCTGGTAGGCTTTTTCGTGGGGCTTGGGATGGGGCTTTCTGTGATGTGAACTGTGTCTGTGGGTTGTGTTAGGGGAGGGTTATCTTGTGAAGCTTGTGTAGAGGAGGATGGACCAGATGTAGAGGATTTGGATTTGAGAAGCAGCTCAACTTGGGCACGGGTAGCGGGGTCAAGCTCGGCAAGGTTAACATTTTCCATTGTTGAACTTGGGGTGAAGGTGATGATGAAGGTTGAACGGAGTTTTAGAGAGAGATAGAGGAAGGAGGTAGGAAATTAGGTAAATAGAGGAGGAGCTAATACCTGGTATTTATAAGCACACGTTCCCCACTCTCAACCATTCAAATACCCAATCAAAATAAGCTGCAGAAGACGAAGTCCAACGGTCCAATGGGAACCCTGATGTGACGCGCTAGGCACCCAACGGTCGGAAAATGTAGCAGTTTGAATCAGAAAGTAGTCGTTAAATCTAGCCGTTACATCAATAGAGAAAATGGGCGGTGACAGCTAGCCGTTGCTTCTTAATTAAGTAAACTTAAGTCCGAAGGTAATCCAACCAGACGCGCTTCAAAGCGCAACAACCCTCAACACAGAAATGCGCTATAAGACGAAGCTCAACCAAACTCCCCACTGGCTGAATATTCTAAAGAAGCTCAAAAACTGAGTGAGGCAAATAGATGTAAGAGCGTGATGTCCAGTTCAATTCTCAAACAACAATGTAAAGAGTTTCATGAACAGGAAGATGCACATTTCATATAGGGGACATTAGAGCATTCAATCACTCAAGTTGATGTGGACGTATGTGCATATACATGTAATATGGTAATTGAGCTTTATGTCACCAAATGAATACTTCTCTAATGTGGAGATCAATAAAGGACGAGAGAAGCGTTACATCTAGTCAGGCTAAGGACAGATATGCAATGGATCATTTCTTAGGCATGTAATATGGGTAGAAGACGATCACCATTGTCAAGTTGTTGGCAATGAAGAGCACGCATTGACTGAGATTATATCAAATCGAGCTAAGCAAGTAAGACAACTTCAGTACTAATTCATTTTAATGAACAACCATAAAGCATGAAAGACTCAAAGCTATCAAGTGCAAGCTACCATAGTTCGTACCTTTATATGAAGCTCGCTACTTCTAGTCAAATAGGGGAATACTTACAGTTCCATTGCCTCAAAGCTAATGGAGTCGCATAAGGCCAAGCTGAACTCGAAGGTTTAAGAAGACCTGTCGATTAAGCGCTTTAGTAAAAATATCCGCCAATTTCCCTTCTGAAGATACGTGAGTAAGATCGATGTTCTTGCGCTCCACATGATCACGTAGAAAGTGGTGTTGTACATCGATGTGCTTCATTCATGTATGATGTACTGGGTTCTTGGAGACATAAATTGCGATAGTATTATCATAATAGATAGTAATAGTGTCAAGATTAATACCGTAGTCAACGAGTTGTTGCTTTATCCACAGTACTTGAGCACAACATTGCGCTACGGCTATGTACTCTGCTTCTGTCATTGAAAGCGCAATACAATTTTGCTTCATGGATCCCCACGATACAAGACATGGTCCAAGGAACTGTGCCATCCCACTTGTGCTCTTACGGTCTGCTAAATAACCTGCATAATCTGCATCAGTGTAGCCAACAAGAGAAAGACCGCCTCCTTTGGAGTACCAAAGACATAAATCGTCAGACCCCTTAAGATACCTAAGTATGCGCTTTACATGAGTAAGGTGAGAAGCGCGAGGGTCTGACTGAGAGAGAGCACAAACACTAACGAAAATACAATGTCAGGTCTTGAAGCAGTTAAATACATAAGGGAGCCAATCATACCTCTATACATGGTTTGATCTACCTTCTCAGCCATAAGATCTTTATCCAGTTTTGTAGTGGTTGAGAGGGGTGTAGGACATGGTTTGCTTCCTTCCATTTGATACTTCTTGAGGAGCTCTTTGATATATTTCTGTTGATGTATTTCAATGCCATTTTCCAACTGGTTCACTTGAAGCCCGAGGAAGTACTTGAGCTCACCAATCATGCTCATGCTTAACTTGAGGCTCATGGTATTCTTTAAATCTTCTACAAGCTGCAAGTTAGTAGAACAAAAAATAATATCATCAACATATATTTGGACAATAAGGATATCGCCCTTTACTTCTCTGATGAAGAGGGTCTTGTCCACCAATCCTCTTTTGTAGCCATTAGCAAGGAGATACTTTGATAGACAGTCATACCAAGCGCGAGGGGCTTGCTTAAGACCATAAAGTGCCTTGTCTGGGAAGTACAGATGATTAGGATAAGCTGGATCTTCAAATCCTGGTGGTTGTTTGACGTACACCTCCTCGTTCAAATCACCATTGAGGAAAGCGGTCTTCACATCCATTTGAAACAGCTTAAATCCTCTGTGTGCGGCGAAAGCTATCAACAAGCGAATTGCCTCTAGTCGAGCAACTGGTGCGTATGTTTCATCATAATCAATGCCTTCTTGTTGATTGTATCCTTGTGCAACAAGTCGAGCTTTGTTACAAACCACTGCTCCACTATCATCCAGTTTGTTCCTGAATACCCAACGCGTACCAATAATGCTTCTATCACCTGACTGGGGCACTAGACGGCATACCTGGTTGCGCTTGAACTCTTCTAACTCTTCTTGCATAGCAATTATCCAGTCTGGATCTTGAAGCGCGACTTGCATGTTCTTTGGTTCCTCTAAAGACACAAAAGCACTACAAGCAATCAAGTTAAGTACGTTAGAGCGAGTTTGGGTACCTTTTTCGAACTGTGATATGATCGCTGAAACTGGATGGGACTTCATTTGTTGGTAATCCTGCACTGTGACCTCAGTATTATCTGGTAGCTTCATCGTTGTAGTCTTGGACAAGCTTTCAGTTCCACCAGATTGGTCACTTGGTCCCGCTTGAGGACTCTCAGGTTGCGCTTGACTGCTGCTAGGTCTCGCTTTAGAGCTAGAAGGTCCAGCTGAAGTAACTGAGGGTGTTACCTGACTTGAGCGAGATGATGAAGGTGTTGCTTGATCATTGTTGAATGGACCACTTCCTTGATCTATATTCTGAGTGTTATCCTCTGGAATAGCTTCGTCACTTGGATTGCCTTCTTCTTGAGTCGAAGGTTGAGAAGCGCAACCACCACAATCGTCATCATCACTTTCTATACCTGTGGAAGTCGTAGAAGGTGTAGCTTGAGGAATGTGTGGAGAATCTAGAGGTAGATCACGGCTATCAAATGGGTCTTCATTCATTTCTTCAGTGCTATCAAGTTGCCCTTCATCAAATTTCACATGGATACTTTCTTCTTCCCTCTGAGTCCTCAGGTTGAGCACTCTATACCCCTTGTTAGCAGGAGCATAACCTAGAAAGATATCATCGTCGTTCCTAGCATCAAATTTACCCAAGAGATCATTCCCATTGTTATTGACGTAACACTTGCAACCAAACACTCGTAAGTGAGAGATATTCGGTGTACGTCCTTTGAGCAACTCATATGGGGTTTTCTCTAGGATAGGCCTTAACAAGGCTCGGTTAGTAATATAACACGCTGTGCTCACAGCTTGTGCCCAATAGTATGAAGCGACACCACTGGAGAGTAGCATTGTTCGTGCCATCTCTTGTAGAGTCCTATTCTTACGCTCAACAACTCCATTTTGCTCAGGAGTTCTTGGAATAGAAAAATTATGATCTATACCCCTTTCATCACAAAATGCTAAGAACTCTCCATTCTTGAATTCAGTTCCATTGTCAGAACGAATTGAACAAATGGGGAGCCCCAAACTCTTTTCTAAGAAAAGCGCATGAGTACGAAACGTTGCAAAGGTTTCGCACTTGTCTTTTAAGAAGAGAGTCCAGGTGTAGCGAGAATAGTCATCAACTATAACAAAAATGTAGTGATTACCTCCCTTACTCTGAGTACATAGTGGTCCACATAAGTCCATGTGGAGAAGCTCTAGAGGAGCCTTGGTCTGCACTACCTTAATAGATGGAAAGGAGCTTCTTGTCGCTTTGGCCTTGGAGCAATCTGAGCATGAAGTCATGGATTCCACCTTGATGCGAGGAAGACCACGAACTAGGTCTTTAGACTGAAGCTTGTTTAGTAGATGTAGACTAGCGTGTCCCATTCTCTTGTGCCAAAGACTGGTTGTTTCTTCGAGTGTAGCCAGACATAGGTTGCGCTTGGGGGGAGAAGGAATGATCAAACAAATAAGTATTATCAATGCGCTTACCCTTTAGAAGTATCTCTTGATCAGGGTTGACCACTGCACATTCACTTGTGTAGAACCATACTTTGTTTCCCCCTTGGTCACACAACTGGGCTACACTGAGAAGATTGTATTTGAGGCTTTCTAAAAAGTTCACATCTTTGATCTGGATTGATTTGAGCAGATGTGCGCTGCCTCGAGCTTTAATTCTTCCCTTCTTTTTGTCACCGAAGGAAACGCTGCCTCCCTCCTTAGCTTGAAATGAGAGTAGTAATGTTGGATCGCCCGTCATGTGACATGAACATCCGCTGTCGATATACCACCTACTCTTCATTCCAACCTGCAAGTGAAGAAATCAAGCTTTGATCTCCCAACGAAGATTGCGCTTCGAGGGAATATTAGACATAGCTATGGCTGAGCTGGTCTTTTGGATTGGCTCATAATAGCTAGGATCGTTCAAATCTAGCACTAGATGAGGTCTCGCTTCACGAAGCGCACCTCTGCGTGCTGAAGCGCCATCGTTCTCGACAGGTGAATGTCGACGACGTGTGCGCTTGCCCTCAGATTTAGCCATTGGATTATAGGGCTTATTTTTTAAGCTTTTTAGTTCCTCACACTCATACCTATCGTGTCCATTTTACCATAAAAAGTGCAGTAATGGTTACCTCTCACATAACCATACTTCCCTTTTCCTGGTATAAATGGTGCTTTCTTTTCAAGTTTCATAGGCTGAGCTGGGGTGCGCGCTTGTTTTTTATACAAGTGATGCGATTTTTCCCCATGAAACCACTCTTTGGTTTCGGATGGTTGTTCCTCAAGGACATTGATTCTGCTTTCAAATGAGAGTTTTCACTCTTGTAGGCAGTCAAGTCTTGTTCAAGTGACTTAAGCTTTTCAGTGTAGTCACTTGTTTGAGGAAAGCTGGTAGAAGAAGAAGACTCATGGGGGTCATAGCCCAGTCCAGGTCTAGCTTTAACAAAAACTGCTTGAGAAACAGTCCTTGCCTCTACTAGTTTAGTCAGGTCGTCTAGCTTGGTAATTACTTGATCAAGCTTTACGTCCTTAGTTGAGTCAGAGTTTCTTTCCAACCCATTTCCATGACAGCGCTCACAAGATTTAGAGAGAAGTTTGGGCCTGTCATGGAAACGTTTAGAAAGCTCAACTATTACTTCTTTTTTAGAATTTAGTTCAACCAGCTGTTCTCTAGATTCAGTAGCTAGAGACTTATGTTCAACCATTAACTCTCTTAAGAGGCAAACGAGGTTGCGCTTAGGTAGAATGTCAAGATTTAGATTTTCTACCTCAATTTCAGAACCAGAGTCTAAATCAGATCCTTCACCAGCCATTAAGCAAACATCTGTTTGCGCTCCATCTTCAGAATCTTCGTCTGATTCTCCCCAAAGTGTAACAAAGGCTTGTTTAGGAGGCTGCTTTGAGCTGGAGCTTGCGCTTGGATTTACCTTGGCATGAGGACACGCCTTGGCAAAATGTCCCTTTCTCGTTGTAGTTAAAGCATGTAAAGTCTCGGACATCGCGCTGCTTGGTGCTAGGGTCGCGCTGCTTGAATCCACCTTGTCTCTTAAAGAATTTCTTCACAACCTTGGTCATCATGGCTACATCTCTATCATCATCATCGTCTCCTTCGTCATCATTCTCTAGTTTCTGGAGGACGCGTTAGAGCTTGAGTTCCATGCCCTTGGTTTCTCGTTCTGAGATTTTCTCTTCATTATTCTTGATTCTTTTACCTTGAACTTTCCTGCAAGCACAGAAATAGGCAATTCTCGAGTCGCTTTTGATTGGAGAAGAATCTGCTTGAGAGTCGTGTACTTGGAATTCACCCCATGGATGAATGCCATAGAGTACTCCCAAGCCTTCTTTTCCATTCCAACGGATAGCATTTTGTCATAAAGAATTTGACATCGAGAATGATAGTCAGATACAAGCTCATTTTCTCCCATTTTAATGGAGAAAAATTCACGGTTCAGCTCAAATAACTTGTTGTCCTTCATATCTTCACTACCTGAGTGTATGTTGATGATGGTTGTCCACATCTCCTTAGAAGTAGGAAGGGACATTACCTTATCAATGTCTTTACGGGAAACCGCATTTAGAATGAGCTGACGCGCTTTGGCATTCTTCTCCATTAGTTGATACTCCTTGGCTTCCCATTTGGAGTCATCTTTCTCAGAAATTATCTCATCTCCCTTGTCGATGATTTTCCAGCACTGATAATCCATTTTCTGGATGTACTTCCTTGTCATCGTTAGCCACCACTCCAATTCACCTTCAATGAGCACATGGGACTTCGCGAGAGAGATTCCGAGGTTGAACTTCGACATGTTCTTACTCTTCAAAATCCTTAAGATCTGCAAAAAGGATTAGTGCAAAAATAGGCAAACCTCGCTCTGATACCAATTGTAAGTTCGTGTTTATTAAGCCACTATTGTTCAACTTCTTCTATGGTTCATTAAGTCTTAGATGCGCTTCTCAAGTATCGAATTGCGCTTTAATACTTGGAGATGCGCTTGACCAGTGTAAGACACTTAGTAATTGGTTTACTAAAGTCCTTGAACGCGGAAAAGGCCAGACAACAATAAGAGCGCACTTTAAGTGTTTAAAGAGCACTAGATTTGCACACAAAGAGTTTTCCAAACGATGTGAACCCTAAGCCACTAATTGACTCGGGATAAAACTCACCACTACAATGTATTGATTATAAGAAGGTTACAATCTCTCGCTTTAACACTTTGAAGCTCACTCATAAACTCTCTCTTTACAATACTTGAGTTCAACTCTCTAGAACAATGGCACTTCACCTCTCTTAATTACAACAGTGTAAACACTTAAGCTCTCCTAGCTTCTCTCTGAACTCCTCACTTTGTAATACTTAGAGTGAATGCAACAGTCCACTATTTATACACAAACCGTAAGCTACTACTCTAACTTAATTTTGTGTAACAAACAAAGACTGAGCATAATGCTACCTCATCAATCCGTGTGCCTTGATCAATTCTCCAGAAGTAATCAACCGCTCAGATTAACTTGGTTTTGTTCTGCCACTTGTTGATGCATGCCACCTTAGCAATCTGTGTGCCTGCGCTAACCAACTATCTCCACGCTGGCGATCCCTGGGTATTGCGTCTCAAATTCTTCAAGTTCTTCTCACACCTCTTGAGTACTCAACTTGAATTCTCCCGCTCACCAGCCTTCCCTTTCATTTTGGTAGTTCTCTTCTGCGACAGCGTACACCTTGTGCTACAGTGGAACCTCGTGATCAACACTTCTTCCGCTTCATTCAAGCGCATCTTCTATGCCTTAGAAGCTCGCCTATACTCACTTCTGGACTTGAATGGGATTATTAAACACCGCTTGCGGAACTTGCTTTCTTTGCTTGGTGTTAAGCGTGACTGAGATCAGTCGAAGCGCATCTCTAAGTGACTTAAGCGCATGCCAGTAGATATTACAATAACCTGGAAAGCTTAAAAACACTAAGAGATTAAACAAATTAGTTTGTTATCATTAAAACAAAGAGAAATAGATTAAGCTTTAATAAGACTATTAAAGCTCAACTAACATCGATGAAACTAAGGAAAGGAAGACAAGTACCATGACTAGTGAGTTTGATGCCAACTCTATGATTGGTATTTTGACTTTCCATTTGCAAAGTGGGGGATAAGTATTCCATACCTAGGATAAAGAGAAAATGAGCAATTGGGTCACCTTGACAGAGGCGACACTAGGGATGGCAACGAGGTGGGTTTGGGACAGGGAGTACACTCCCCCGTCCCCATCCCCGTGTCTGAAATCAATCCTCATCCCCGTCCCTTTCCCCGTTTGGATATCAAAATCAATCCTCATCCCCGTCCCCGACGAAGATGTAATAAGTGGAATTATAGAGTTTATAGAAAAGATCTCAGAAGACGAGTTTTTCAAATGAGTTGGTCCTCAGTGTTGGAAGAAGGCACATATATTTGCATAATCTGATTACCAATGTGTGCGGGAAGAAGAATAGCCAATTGAAGCGGATTTGACTAACATGATGGGGTGATTAAACCACTGACTTTAAGTGAAATGTCATGAATTTCTGTGTCAAATGAAAGGGTGGACATTTGAATCCAGAATCCAACTGTCACTCCAAAAGTTAATAGAGCATCCATTACCAACGAGCCACATCGACGAACCAACATGTTAGCGGGGTTAGAGAGAATTTTTCATAGTAGATTCATCTAAAAAGAATAGTTAAGTTGAGAAGCCTTTTATAAACCCAAACCACCAAGTGGTTTGGGTCTACAAACTTTGTCCCGTGTAAAGAGTGGAGGGGCAGTAAAATTAGGCTTATTCTAGAAAAACTCTCTATGTATGTCATCAATCTGATTCCATATACTGACAGGTAGGAGAAATTGTGCACAAGGTAATTAGTTTTTTTTATAGAAGATCAGATTGCATTAGAATGGTCCTACTAGGCTGCGATAAGGAATTTGCTTTGCAAGAGGAAAGTTGTTGTTTGAGCTTATTAATAGCATTGTAAAAGCATTTATTTTCAACTCTACTTGAAATAATTGGGATCCCTAGGTATTTCTCCATAGTTTTTATTACATGAATGTTTAGAACAAATGTGAGTCATTGTTTTTGAGCTTGAGAAATATTGACTTAAGTCTGGAAAGAACTTTTATGATAGTTTATGGCCAACTCAGAGAAGGTGGTGAATTTTTGGAGAACATCATGAATATATCGCATATTACGATGTGTTACATTACCAAAGATAATAGTGTCATCGGTGAAACTAAGGAAAGGAAGACAAGTACCATGAGTAGTGAGTTTGATGCCAACTCTACGATTCATATTTTGATTTTCCATTTGCAATGTGCAGGCAAAGTGTTCCATAGCTAAGACAATGAGAACGGGTATTTGGGTCACCATGGCGAAGGCCACACTACAAATGGCAACAAGGTGGGTTTGGGGCGGGGAGGGCACTTCCCCTTTCCATCCTCGTATCCAAAATCAATCCCCATCCCTGTCTGAATATATCAAAATCAATCCCCGTCCTCGTCCCCGGAGGGGATGGTGTCGGGGACGAGGATCCCCATCCCTATTTATCAAACATAAAAGTTGAAATATTTTGATATATATAAACTCCATTAGTGTCTAATCTAATTAGAAAAAAATTTAAGACATACCATGATAGAACAAAATAAGATTTTACCACAAATTTGATAAAAATCCAATATATATTTATATAAGTATCAAACAAGTTTTACTTTGATCCCCGTTGTTATATCCATCGGGTGCAGGGACGGGGAGTGGAATGGGGCGGGGACCTTAATCCCTATCCTCATCCCCATCCTCATTAATTTCCAAAAAATCCCATCCCCGTCCCCATCACCGCTAAATCCCCATCCTCGTCGCTATAGTGGGTATTTCCCGCGAGGATTGGGGAATCCCCACCTCGTTTCAATACCTAGGCCGCACATTTGTTTAAAGACTGGACCTGGAATATTATTCACCAGAACTGAGTAGAAGAAGATTTGATACAAGTCATTACTATATTAATCCGTTCCTTTTGTAATCTAAAATGTAGTAAAATCAATTCAATAAATGGGCACTCTAAATTATCATATGCCTTTTCAAGGTCAAGTTTGATAGCCATCTAGCCACGAGGACATTTCCGCTTTTTATGGAGTGAATGGAATAAATCATAAGCGATTAAAATATTATATTGAATAAGTCTCATCTCGACAAAGGCTCCTTGAAGGGGATCAACAAGTGATGGGAGTAGTTTGCCAAGGCGGTAAGCAATAATGTTTGTAATAATTTTGTGTGATGTATTTCATAGACTAATGATTGGCGACATTCAGTATGGCGCAACAACTGGTCGTTAGCATAATTTACGGGTGAATTGGCATGTTTATGATGCGTATTACCGTGATCCGGACCAAGCAAAGCAAAGGCATTAAACACTAGGATTACGAACATTTGAGGAAAACTTTGCGAAAGGAACGAAGCAGGAGCTGTGCACCCAAGGACGCAACCGCGTAGGACCGCAGAGGGCTTGGGGTGACCGCGCCCATGGTGACGCAATCGCTCCATTGTATGCGGAGAAAAGTTGGAAAGTCGGCCCAGGCGCGACCGCGCCGACACACGTGCGACCGCGTCCGTGTCGGGCCGAGACAGCTTCGAAACCGAAATTCATCAGGACTGCACTTTGGGCTTTGGACTATTTTCTGATGGAGTTCAGGCTGGGCTTCTTTAGTTTAGACTTTTCTTGTTAGGGTTCATAAATAGGGTGATATTTCCTCAACCCTAATTATCTTATCTTCACTTTCACTTTACGTAGTTTCTAGTTGGCATTTTACGATGAGTCAGAAGTAGTCTCCTTACTTTGTTCAATTGGTGGAAGCCAACAAGTTGATTATATATAAGGCTTCTATCCTTCATTCTAATAATATATCTTAGTTGTTTTGTCTCTCTTGCGTATATTGCTGATTGAATTAATTTACTTGTCTGGCATGATCAACTAGGTAGATTAAGTCAAATTCATATAGCTAGGTCTGACTTGTCCGAGTTGGAGAGTCTTACCACAGGGTAGAAAATCAATTGCTTGGACTAGTTGAACTTGTGATTCTGTGGAGAGATAATGATGTGTTAAATATCAGCCTTGAGCCAATGGTATTGCATGTTCCTATTTATTCTTGAATGCATTACTGCCTAGGTTTAAATCATGATAGTTTCAGGATTGTATTTAGGTAAGGGCTATTATGACTAGTTGGACTAACAGTTATATAAGAACAAGGATTTGGGCAACTAGAGGATATATGCATTAGAGTAGAACCAGAATAGAAGAAGTCAATGACCATCTAATTAATGTGTTAGGTGGATACTAATTGGGCAAGGTTGTTTTCCCATAATTGTTATTAGTCAATCATTTGTTACTTTAGTTTCAATCATTTCCCCCATTTGGTTACTATTTGAGTTAATTGAATATAATATCACAAGAACTGATCTCCCTAATTCCATGTGGGATCGACACTGTCTTACCACTCTATTTGTGCAGTAGTTGGATAGATAAAAAATATTACTTTGGCAGGGAAAAACAACCCTTGTCAAATTTGGCGCCGTTGCGGGGAATCATATTTCTTTTCTTGTGCGATCAATCTGATTGACTCCGGTGCTAGATAGTGTATGGTCAGCACCCGTCCTACTAATCATTCGCTTGTTGAGATCATCCCAGAAACTGAAAGGACTACTAAAAGGAATCGCAGAGGAAGGACAACAGAGATGGACGGTCAGGATAACCAGCAGACCTCTGAGCAGCTGCATGCAAACCAATTGTTGATGAATCAATTCCTAGAGACATAGGCGCAGCAAAACAACAATGGCGACAATAGGACACTACGGGAGCGCACCACTCCCAATTTGACGCAGAAGCCCCAAGCGGTGGTCCTACCACCACTTGCTCAAGGAGTCACCTTCGAAGTCAAGTCCGGGGTGATAAACTTGCTTCCGTCATTCCATGGTCTGCTTGGAAAGGACCTCATCAGGCACCTAAACCAGTTTCACGACATATGCATGACCATGAAGTCGGTCAATGTGTCGGAAGAGAAGATTAAGATGAGGGTGTTTGGTTTCACGCTGAAGGACACCGCCAAAACTTGGTATTATCATCTTCCAATGGGATCTATAGATACTTGGGAGAAGCTACACATGGAGTTATTGAACCGATACTTCCTAGTGAAGAAGGCAAACGCGATGAAGAGGGAGATAACGTAGGTGGAACAGAGACGAGGA
>NW_027369427.1:0-42791 GCF_046119375.1 Phyllobates terribilis
CGAGTCAAACATGAGCAGATCAACTATTCGAGGTTTTTACACGCATTTAGAGGAATATATAGTTAAGTTGTCGTTTGAGCAATAAAATGGAGGCTTTCCACACATATTAAGTAGAAATGTAGCTTCCAGCAGTCAAGAGTCTACAAAGTGGTGGCCGGGACCAACTCCTAGTGGCCTAACCGAGATATACACTTTTCCCACAAATGTATTGTTATGTTACAAACTCTAAGAAAATCTTACATGCTTCGACCACCACTACCCATGCCTTATTCGCCGTGCCCCGCGTCCATAGAAGATAAGAGATTCACATGGGTATCTTTGATTTGCCTTCGAAGATAGACCTGGCTAGTTATTGTTCTATAGTTAGTATTTGATATCTGGATTTATGTAGGATTTGTAAAAGACTAGCTTTAAGCGTGATAAAAGATAGTCCAAATAATGTCACACTTACTCCTATACCCGAAGTACTAGTAGCTACAAAGCTAGTGTACAAGGAACGAATTTAGCGAATTAATATAGGTATGAATTGCTTGCTTAATAGATAAAGTAGATTAAATCGACTAGCTCTTATAAAAAAAGTAGCTCGATACACTAGCTTTAGTGTTTTAAAGATGCGGAATGTAAAAACACGTTAAAGTGAGTCTATGTCCCTTTAGTGAACTTAGCTCGCTACAAATTGAGTATGTTATAGTTGCGGAAAAAAAGGGAATTCCCAAAATACAAACTTTTAATTGTTAGATAGAAAGTTCAGCTCAATATGCACATATATTTGGTAAGGTGAGAACCTTTGGCTTAACTCAAGCCCGGGATGAAACTCACCAATATATTGATTATATCAAACAAGGAATTACAATCACTTACAACTCTCCACTTAATACAATCACTCTTCAACTCTATAAAAGGTTTCCTCCTATTGTTTCTCTCAAGGTGAATTAACACACTCCCTCCCACATAGATCACTAGCTTCTCACCCAAAACACTCAATCGTACTCACCTCCTAGCTTTCTAGTCCTGTTGCGTTTCTCCTAAACAATCAACTATACTATTTCCAGGTTTTTGAATCCTTTTATGTTTTTCTTAGGTTGCTTCTCCTAAGAAAGCTAGATTGTTTCTCTCCCACTAAGGTTCTCAAGTTCGTATGCTAACAATTCTCCTATCACACCTATTTATAGAATTCTAGAACTTATTCCCCAAGTAAGGAAAACCTATACAATATTGCAACAAAGTAGATCGCCACGTTGGCAATACGTGTGACCGCTCCTCAATGTAGGTTCACCAGAATTAAACATGCATTTATTTTTTTCTTGAGCAACAACCCTTGTAACAAACATCTTCCACGGTGTCAATCCGCTCCACACTATTCCTCACGCTTCCTATTCATCCAGCTTGGCAATCTACGTCCGTCGCTCTCCATAGGCAGGAATCACACATTCTCCTACTAATCTTCTTGACTATCCTCGCCTGGCCCGAATACTCTACACACTGGTGCAGGATTTCCACCTTGAAGGTTCTTCACTTCACTTGCATTGAAGAGAGGCATTCACTATCTCACTGTGACTCTCCACACACTGCGCTAGTCCTTCGCCTTCAACGGTCTTTACTTATAGGTTAATTCTTTTGTTCTGATTTAGACGCAACTGCCTTAGTGAGACTCGCTGTCTTCACACGGCACAAAGATAGTCTCTAGATTGGTTGCTTGTGTCAAAGCTACTCTTTAGCTGTTAAATCTATACCTGTAAAGCTCATCACACACAAGAAACATCAAATATTGTGTTTATCATCATCAAAATAAGGGGAGTGTTTAAGATGAGCAGGCTTAAACTTACAGTGCATCTCTTGTTCTTCTAATATTACCAGAAAGAAAACCGAAGAGGCTATAGGCTCATAAACATATCGAAGTAGAGCGCCTTTAAAGAGGTGAATTGCATCTTTGACTCTTCTGGAAGTATTAGTTATGGTTAAGCGAGTTGAGTAAAAGAATCGCTTGAATTTACAACGACTCTCTTGAACCATCTGAGTCTCGCTTTGATAGAATAGATGTAACTTTAACACTGAGTGAGACTCGCTTTGATAGAAGTTAATACTTATACCACAAAATATACATCTCTTGTAAGATAACAGCGAAAGAGATGTTTATTAGTTTTGAACACACTTGATTTCTTCAAGTCAACATTGAAGGAGATAGAAGACTCCTTCTGCTTGTTAAGAACGAGAGTAACTCTTAGATCTTTCATTTGGCTTTCTACTCTGCATCCTTTCACACAAGATCCAAATAAAGCAATGTGTTCGCATCCAAGTGTTGACATTGTAGGAACGTTAGAGCTAGCGATTCCAAACTGGAAGGTAGAACCTTCATCTTCATAGTTCTAGGAACTCGCTCAGAATAGTCATCATCGCATAGACATGGCACAGAACAAGGTATACCTTGGTGAGATAACATTCATAGTGCTCTAGCTTGTTCATTCTTCACATTTAAGGGCATCGTACGTACATGCAAGATCTTAGATGACTTCCTCAAAGAAAGCTTGTCTATATCAAGACTTGCTTGAATGAGCTTATCTCAGATATAGTCATAACAGGCTTAGAGGAATCATAAACCGTCAAGTCAAGCTTGTCTTCAGATTGACTCGCTTGATCGAGTACACCCACGAATAAAGAGAGAGGGGTTGTAAGAGTGATATCCAATGTAGATTCTGGCTCAAGAATACTTACCTCAACTTCAGGTTTAGGAGCAAGTTCTAGAATAGGTTGGGAGACTGTGAAGCAATTTTCATGATCTTCACCAACGTCGACTTCATCATCAGAATCACCCGTTAATGTGACAAAGGCTTTTCTAGGAGGTGTTTCAGATCCACCTTGTTCCTCTTTTGGATCTACCTTTTCACTTGGACAATCTCTGGAAAGATTTCCTCTACCTAAGCACTTTTAACATGTGATACTGTTGAGGTTGAATGGCTTGTTGTCCTTTGGATCTCTATCCTTGGTAGTGATGCTAAACTTCTTCTTGAAGAACCTCTTGACTAGCTTAGTCATCATAACCTTTTCCCGGTCTTCTTTATTTTCAAATTCGTCATTGTCTTCGACCTTCTGATGTACACGAGTAAGCTTGAGAGCGACTCCTTAGGTTTCCCTTGATGCTAGTGACTCCTTTTGGTCCTCATCTTCATGCACTTATAATTTACCAGCAAGCACAGACACATGCAAACATTTTGGTTCTTTTGTCATTAGCATTATTCGTTTATTGTGTCAAATTTAAAGTTAATACCATGGATAAAAGCGAGAGGGAGTTCCTAGGGTTCTACCTTGAGTCCCGCGGAAGACATTTTATCACATAGAACCTAGAATCTAGAGTGATAATGTCAGACAAACTCGCTTTCTCCCATGTTAAATAATGGAAGTCCCTTTGGAGCTCGAATCAATGGTTGTTCTTCCTATCCTCATTGCCACTATGCATATCTATGATATCGTTCCACATTATCTTATCAGTGGGGAGAGACATGATTTTGTCGATGTCCTCACAAGAGAGAGAATTAAGGATTAGTTGCTTCACCTTGGCATTCTTCTCGAGCGTAGCATACTCATTTGATCCCCATTTGTAAATGTCAGTTTCTTCAGTCATTTTTTCTTCACCTTTTTCAATGATTCTCCAATGTTGATAGTCGGTTAGTTGGATATAGTTCTTAGTCATTGTGAGTGATCGATCTAGTTCACCCTCAGCTAAGATATGAGGTTTAGCTAACGAGATCCCTAGGTTAAAACATTGTTTTTCTTTGCCCCTGATTGAGACTAGAGAGTAGGAATAAAATCTGTGCAAGATTGGCAGCCTGTGCTCTGATACCAATTGCGGGTTTATGTAGGATTCGTACAAGACTATCTTTAAGTGTGATAAAAGATAGTGAAAATTATGTCAAACTTACTCTTATACCCGAAGTACAAGTAGCTACAAAGCTAGTGTACAAGGATCAAATTCACCGAGTTAATATATGTAAAAAACACGTGTTTGATCAGCTATTGTTCGTTGTCACTAAGGTTCATTAAGCCTTAGTTGCGCTTAACAAGAAATCAATTGCGCTTTGAATACTTGGCTTGCGCTTAACCTGTGACGAACTATTAGTAATGAATTTACTAAAGTCCTTCAGTGCGGAAAAGGTTAGACATACAATAAAGCGTGCTTTAAGTTGTTAAAGCGCACCTATATTTGCACACACAAGAATTTCCAAACGGTGAGAACCCTAAGTCACTAGCTGACTCGGGATAAAACTCACCACTACACTTGTATTGATTAAGAAAGGATTACTATCTCTCGCTTCAACACTTGAAGCTCACTCGTAAGCACTCTCTTTACAATACTCTGAGTTCAGCTCTGAAGAACAAGAAGGCACTCTCAACACTCTCTGATTACAAACAAAATATCTCTTAAGCTCTCTCTAGCTTCCTATATTCTCTCGGTTTGCAATCTCCTAGAGTGAATACAATAGTACTCTATTTATACACAATCCTTAAGCTAAACCTATAACTCAATTCGTGTAACAAACAAAGACTAAGCACAATGCCACCTCATCAATCCGTGTGCCTTGATCACTTCACCAGAATTAATCACCGGCTTGGAGTGAATTGGTTTTGTTCTTTAGGTATTGATCCACGCCACATAAGCAATCCGTGTGCTTCAAGCTCTAACAAACTCCTGCCATGCTGGCGATCCCTGGAGTAGCATCCCAAAGAGTGTAAAGTTCTTCTCGCACCTTCATGTGCACACAACTTGCACTCTCCCGCTTTACCAGCCTTCATAGCGTGTGGATTTGTTCTTCTGCGCTCTGGCGCACCCTAAGTTTCAGTGGAACCTCGTGGTCAACTTTCTTCAACTTCATTCAAGCGCGTCTCTACGCCCTCGAAGCTCGATCACTCTTACTTCTTGGTCTTGAATGGATTTATTAAACACCATTTGTGAAACTTACCTTCTCCGCTTGGTGTTAAGAGCAACTGTGACCAGTCAAGCGCATCTCTAAGTGACTTAAGCGCATCCTTACAAATATGGCAATGACCTGGAAGGCTTAAAAACACTAAGAGATTAAACATATTAGTTTGTTATCATCAAAACAAAGAGAAATAGATTAAGCTTTAACAATACGATTAAAGCTCAACTAACAATATAGGAATGAATTGCTCCCTGAATAGGACGGTGTAGCTTAAATCGACTAGCTCTTATAAAATAGTAGCGCAATAGACTAGCTTTAGTGTTTTAAAGATGCGGAATATAAAAACACATTAAAACGTGTCTAAGTCCCTTTAGTAAACACAACTCGCTACAAAGCGAGTATGCTATAGTTGCGGAAACAAAGTGATTTGCCATAATATGAACATTGAATTGTTAGATAGAAACTTCAGCTCAATATGCACAAATATTTGGTAAGATGCGAACCCTGGGCTTAACTGAATCCCGGGATGAAACTCACCAATATATTGATTATATCAAACAGAGAATTACAATCACTTACAACTCTCCACTTAATAAAATCACCCCCAGGTCCATATAAGGTTTCCTCCTATTGTTGCTCTCAAGGTAAATTGACACACTCGGTCCCTCAAAAATAACTAGCTTCTCACCCTAAACACTCAATCGTTCTCACCTCCTAGCTTTCTAATCCTGTTGTGTTTCTCCTAAACAATCAACTATACTAACATCTAAGTTTTTGAATCCTTTTGTGTTTTTCCCTGGGTTGCTTCTCCTAAGCGAGATGGACTGTTTCTCTTCCAATAAGGTTCTCAAGTTCGTGCGCTAACAATTCTCCTATCAAACCTATTTATACAATTCCAAAACTTATTTCCCAAGTAAGGGAAACCTATACAATGTTGCAACAAAAAACATCGCCACGTTGGCAATCCGTGTGACCGCTCCTCCATGTAGGTTCACCAGAATTAAACATGCATTTATTTTTCTTGAGCAACAACCCTTGCAACAAACTTCGTCCACGGTGTCAATCCGCTCCACACCATTCCTCACGCTTCCTATTTGTCCATCTTGGCAATCTGTATCCCTCACTCTCCAAAGGCAGTAATCACATATCCTTCTACTAAGCTTCTCTACTATCATCACCTGGCCCGAATACTCCACACGTTGGTGCAGGATTTCCACCTTGGACGTTCTTCACTTCACTTGTGTTGAAGCGAGGAATTCACTAGTTTGCAGCGACTCTCCACGCACTGCGCTAGTCTTTCGCCTTCAACAGTGTTTACTTATACGTTGATTCTTTTGTTCGTATTTAGATGCAACTGCCTTAGCAAGAATCACTTTCTTAGCGAGAATCACACATCCTTCTACTAAGCTTCTCTACTATCCATGCCTGGCCCAAATACTCCACACGTTGGTGCAGGATTTCCACCTTGGACGTTCTTCACTTCACTTGTGTTGAAGCGAGGAATTCACTAGTTATCAACGACTCTCCACGCACTGTGCTAGTCTTTCGCCTTCAACAGTCTTTACTTTTAGGTTTATTCTTTTGTTTGTATTTAGACGCAACTGCCTTAGCGAGAATTACTTTCTTCGCAAGGCACAAAGCTAGTCTCTAGCTTGGTCACTTGTGTCAAAGATACTCTTTAGCTGTTAAAGCTATACCTGTAAAGCACATCACACACAAGAAACATTAAACGTTGTGTTTATCATCATCAAAACAAGAGGAGTGGTTACGCCGAACAAACTTAAACTAACAGATAATGTTGAGCACATGGAGAAGGGAGAGATAATAAACACGGTAAAAATGATAATGAATGAATATTAGTGTTTATATAGTGGAGCGCTATCTTCCTCTGTAAGATTTTATCACCAAATCAATCTCTGTAATCTTGCAACGGCTAACTCTCAACGGCTAGATGTGCAACGACTCTATTTCAACTATTATAATCTCTGAAGCAGTTCAACAAATACATGTAGACTCGCTTCTCTAAAGATCTTTTCTAAGTGACAAGTGTCTCTGCAATATATAAGATGGAACAACTACAAGAGATACGCTGGCAGCTACTGTGATGCGCTATGAAGTCTAAGTATGGCTTTTCTGAATCCATTTTTATTGGATCACTGAGCCACGTAACCATGCTGAATCTATTTTTACTGGATCATTGGCCTACTTATCTAGACTTCACTTTTCAGATCCGGAATAGATTACCTTCCTCATTAAGCAACCTTCGTCATTAAGAAAACCCAAAAGCGACTCAAATTAACTCGGATTTACTCTTGCACAAGTGCTTCATCATGCTTAGGAATGTAAAGAAAGTGTATATGCACCCAATGTATCATTTAAGCACGTAAAAGTTTAACGAAAAATTCACATTTAATGATTAGGGACATCACACGCTCACACTCAGCATATAATGAATATATAACGTATGTGCACAAGAGGGGTAACTGGCTTTTACACAAAAATGAATACTTCCTATACTGGAGTTTATCAAGGAAATGAGGAACTGTTACATTAATGTTGGGCAAAGGATACCTTAGGAATGGATCATTTCTTAGGTATGTAATAGGGCAAGAAGATGATCACCATTCTCTATTTGTGGCACATAAGAAGAGAATGTAGTTTGTTAAGACTATAATCAATAACTTTCATACAATATACTACCTTAGCTCGACTTTCTTGGGAAAAGATAAGCATGAAAAACAAGAAAGCAAGCAACACAATCCAACTAAAGTTCCCAGAGTAGAATTGATGCAGGAGCATCCCTAAGCCAAACAAACAAAGGACCAATCACTAGGGCTATGGCTGAGAAGATAAAAGATCAAGTTATGAAGGCTACTTTGGGTTTGGATTCAACACAGCAAATAGAACCCATTGCCTCCAACCTTCTAGTATGTGGAAGACGTGAATATCCCCAACAAATCCAATGAAGACATCAAGGCCATCCAAGATCAAGATCATGGCATCATTTGTCACTTTTGTGAAACTATCACACTTTTACACCTTACCCGGCTAGGTTGTAAAAGTGTGCTTTTCTACCCCTTTTTCCTAACTATTTTAAGACACTTGTATAAGGGAATTTTGGACCTAATTTGTCAAGCTAGCTTCTGGTAGAAGGCCTTGGTCATTGGAGGTATAAAAGCTAAAAATGACCCAACCAAAAGGTCATTTGACTGAATTGGAACCCTAGTGTTCTCAATGGCCAACCCCTTAGTGTAGTTGCAGATTGAATCTGCCCCTTGTTGCCTAGTTACCTTGTTCATGTAATCTTGATTGTGTGAGCTTGAATACTTGGGAAGCTCTCAGTGTTTAGGATTGTACTATCTCCCTTTATGTTGAGTTAAAGTTTGTAGTTGTTCTTACTCTTCTTGCTATTGTGTTGAGGTTAAGTCCAAGGTGCTTAGTTTAGAGAGAGTGAATCAACTCAAGCACCTATCCATTCTGATTTCTCAAACCCCCATTCTATTTTATCTTTGTTCTTCCTTGTTCTTGAACAAGTTAGAACACCATCCTAGAGCACTTGTTCTTTTTTAGTGAATGGTTGTGAATCTAGGTCCGAGACATTGTAGGGAATCCCTATATCAAGTGTTATCAGAGATCAGCTGATTCATCAACCATTTTTCACTTGAAAAACCCAAAAACAAGTTGATCTTGCAAGATTGCAAGACAACAACCAAAAACAGCCTTGAAAAGCCTTGAAAGAACATAACTTTGAGCTTTGTTGTTCTTGGTCTTTTCTCATGAGTGTTTGAGTGTAATTTAGCAGGAATATAGCTGAGGTTGAGTGCTTGAAGGAGTTCAAAGATTAGCCAAGAAAGAGGAAGGGATGTCCATGATAATCTCCTAGCCAAAACCCTAACCACATGCTTGCTTGCGTGCAAAACTAAGCAAGAATCCAACTTCTAAGCCTTACTTCACCGAGCCAAACACAACCCCATCAGGAAAAATCAAGATCCCCTTAAAGAATAAATGTTTAACTGCAGAGGGTAAGAAAAATCTGCCAAAATTCCCAAGTAAATCGTTCCCAAAAGAGATCCATAGTTCTTACCCGAAATAGCAAAGTCTCATTATGACGGCTATCCCTATCGGGTGACATAGTATTTTTCAAGGAGAGCCCAGCCACACGTGCCATTGTGAAAGTGACTTGAGCCTTTTGCATTGAAACTTCCCTACTACAAGACACACTTGAGTTCTGCCCAATGCTAGCCTAGTTCATAACACATGTTATTAGTCTATCCTAACCTATTACGAACTTTGCATAGAAGCTCCTCGTCTGGTTGATTGGTGATGCTATTGTCTGAAGGTAGACACAATTGCACGCCACCCGGTAACGCCTAAGGCTATTGCCTAAGTTATGAACTTTTATGACTTCACTTTGTATCAACAAAAGTGCAACTTGTGTACGCGACCAAGTGACTTATTTGAACTTAAAGAAGAAAGGAGGGAGGGGATTGCCATGTGCCCCTCACACCCTAGCCTAAACCCACACCTCTTGCCTTGAGACCCGGCTACTTAGCTTGGGTTAAACACCCCTCCTACCCTAATTCTCAAGGACATCTCTGAGGCAAGCAAGGTTAATTCAAGGCTTCTTTAAGTTTCCCAACTGAGGTAACGTTCCTAAGTCCCTTTGAGCATACACACATAACCCTTACTATTCTTGCAAGTGATCTTTATTACAACTACCCTACTTTGATAACTAAATTTTGATCACCTTTAGTGCACCAAGTTTCCATGATTCACACTTGAGTTATTGCATCTACAAGGTAGCAAAACATAGCCAAGAAATGAGAGGATCATACTTCACAAGAGTGACACAAACACATACATCAAACACAGGTTATTAGTCTAACCTAACCTAGTTCATTGTTTGTTGTTTTTGTGATCATGTCTAGCTCACAACATGGATCTCAACACGAGGAGGTTCACCGACGCCTACCTTCAGACAATAGCATCACCAATCAACTAGATATGGTGAACCTCATTAGGACTATGAAGGCGGAGCTTGTTAGGACCATGAATGAGAACCAAGCTACCAAGAATGACAACTACAATGACCTTGCTAGTAGACTAGCCACCCTCGAATCCAAAGCTACAAGACCTATAACCCCACCCATGGTTTTAGGTACCCAATTTGAAGTTGGAGGATCTCCACGTCCTAAACCTCAAGCACCCTTTCCTACCCAAGATGTGATATGTAAAGCAAGATCACAACCCCTAGGGCCAGAACCTTTTAGCAGGCCAGTTAGAGTCCATGACCCACCCATTCCTAGACCACCACCCATGGCACTTCCAAGGTAGTTTTCTGAACCTATAACTCCCTACTCGAATGGGTATGATGGTGAAATTTTTGATGAGTTACAGAATGATAGGTACATGGGACATGATAGGTGGGAAATGAGGCCAAGATTCCAAGGGCAAGGACCTAGACCAAGGGAGTAAGATGGCATAGGCAAGGTGAAGGTCAATGTTCCAAGATTTGAAGGAAAGTATGATCCTGACTTATACATGAGTTGGGAGAGGAAGATGGATCAAATTTGGTCATGCCACAACTTTCAAGAGGTGAAGAAACTAGCCACCTTAGAGTTCCAACAATTTTCCATGATGTGGTGGGACAAACTAGTCAAAGAGAGGAGGCACAACTTTCAACCTCCCATCATCACATGGAATGAGATGAAGGCTGTCATGAGGGCAAGGTTTATACCTCACCATTATGGAAGAGAACTGAGGCAAAGACTGGAGAATTTGAAGCAAGGAAGCATGACTGCAAATGAGTCTTATAATGCCATGCAAGTGGCAATGATCAAAGAGAATGTGAGGTAAAGTTATGAGGCTACCAATGATAGGTACCTAAGGGTTTTGAATCCTCCCATTTCCATGGAAGTGGACATGTATCTCTACACCACAAGTATAGAACTTCTTCACAATGCCATCAAGGTGGAGAGGAAATTTAAGGCTAAGTTTCTGTAAAGTGCCAAGCATAGAACCCTTGGCAATACATGGATGGTAAGGACAGTTTCTAGCACCCCATTTCATCCTAAGGACCCTACACCATCAAGGGAGCCTTACAAGGCTCAAGGGCATGCATTTCCTAAGCCCCAAGGCAATGCCTTGGTCACTCAAGGGAGTACTTCTAGACCCCCTCAAGCATCCAATTCATTGACTCCTAAGTCTAGTAACATTGAGTATTTTAAGTGTAAAGGAAAGGGTCATTATATGAGAGATTGTCCTAACAAGAGGGTAACTGTCATTAATGCCTTAGGACAATGTGATTCAGAGAGTGATAATGAAAAATGTGACCCTAATCTATTAATAGAACATGAACATGATCTAGGAGATTAGAATGAAGAGATAGGATATGAACAAGGAGAGGTCTTAATTTGTAAGAGGTCTTTAAGTGTTCAAAGTGAATTAGTAGAAGACAACCAAAGAGAGAACTTGTTTCATAGTAGGTGTGTAGTTAAGGAGAGAGTGTGTGACTTGATTATATATGGAGGAAGTTGTTGCAACATTGCTAGCACTGAATTGGTCAATAAGCTACAATTGACCTCAGTTTTGTATCCTAGGCCATACAAGTTGCATTGGATGAATGATTGTGGTGAGCTTAGAGTACATAGGCAATGTAAGGTCACACATAAGATAGTAAACTACCATGACACCATTTTATGTGATATATTACCCATGCAAGCATGTCATATACTTTTAGGAAGGCCTAGGCAATATGATAACAAGGTCACACATGATGGCTACAATAACAAGCACACATTCATGTTTAATGGTAAGCTAATCACTTTGAAACCTATGACTCCTTACCAAATTGTTGAAGCTGCAGAGACTAAGAGACTTAGATACAAGGAAGTGGATAAGCCTACGGTCAAGGAGAAGCCATTGACAATGTATACTTCCAAATGCCAAGGACAATTCTCTATGCTAGTGTTCAAAGAGGTGAAGGAGGATGACTTTGTTCCTAGAAATGCAAGGCTCATGTTCCTAGCCAAGTCCCACACATTGACCTCAGATGAACCACCAAAAACACTACCCAAGTCCATCCAAGATTTCCTTGACTCATTTCAATATGTGCTTCCCAATGAGCTACCTTTAGGCCTTCCTCCTCTAAGGGGTATACATCAAATTTATTTCATTCCTGGCTCAATCCTCCCTAATAGACCAGCCTATAAGATGAACCCAATGGAGAGTAAGGAGGTTGATAAACAAGTATAAGAGATCTTAGAGAAGGGATATGTGAGGGAGATCATGTCTCCCAGTGCAGTTCCTCTCCTACTTGTGCCAAAAAAGGAGGGCACATGGAGGATGTTTGTTGATTGTAGAGCCATCAACAACATCACCATCAAGTATAGGCACCCCATTCCAAGACTTTATGATATGTTAGATGAGCTCCATGGAGCCACTTGCTTCTCCAAAATTTATCTGAAGAGTGGCTACCATCAAATTAGAATGAGAGAAGGTGATGAGTGGAAAACCGCATTCAAGACTAAGTTTGGCATATATGAGTGGCTTGTCATGCCCTTTGGCCTCACGAATGCCCCATCCACCTTCATGAGATTGATGAACCATGTGCTAAAAAGCTTTATTGGCAAGTTTGTGGTTATTTACATTGATGACATCCTAGTCTACTCAAAGTCCATGCCTGATCATGCCTTTCACCTCAGAGAAGTACTATCCAAACTTAAGCATGAATCACTCTTGGCTAATCTTAAGAAATGTGATTTGTACTCTAATCATGTGACATTTCTTGGATTTGTAGTGAGTTCAAAGGGGTTGGAGGTGGACAAGGACAAGATCAAGGATATACAAGATTGGCCAACACCCACAAGTGCCACACAAGTTAGGAGCTTCCAAGGGCTTGCTAGCTTCTATACAAGGTTTGTCAAGGACTTTAGCACCATTGCCTCACCCCTAACTGAACTCACCGAGAATGACATCATCTTTATGTGGGGACCAAGGCAATAAGAATCATTTCAAGAGCTAAAGGCTAGGTTCACCGAGGCACCCTTGCTTGTCCTACCAGACTTCACTAAGCCATTTGAAGTGGAGTGTGATGCTTCTCGTGTGGGAATAGGAGGAGTGATTATGCAAGAGGGTAAGCCAATTGCTTTCTTTAGTGAGAAACTAAATGGTGAAACTCTCAATTACTCTACCTATGACAAGGAGTTGTATGCTTTGTTTAGAGTGCTATAAACATGGCAACACTACCTATGGCCTAGTGAGTTTGTCTTGCATACTGATCATGAGTCACAAAATCATTTTAGGATCAAAGACAAACTTGATAGGAGGCATGGTATACAGAAGGATTTCATTGAAAATTTTCCTTACATTATCAAGTATACGAAAGGGAAAGAAAATGTTGTTGTTGATGCTTTATCTAGGAGACATGTATTGCTCACCACTCTTGATTCCAAAGTGTTAGGTTTCACCTACATTAAGGAATTTTATGAGAAAGACATGGATTTTGGATCAATATATGCTCATTTCCAAGACAAGGATCCATTGGGCAAGTATTACTTGTTTGAAGGATTCTTGTTTAAGGTGGATAGGGTTTGTATACCTAAGTGTTCTCTTAGACTTCTACTTGTTGAGGAATCACACGAGGGTGGTCTAATGGGACATTTTGGAAGGGACAAGACCCTATCAATACTGAGTTCCCACTTATTTTGGCCTCACATGCTCAAGGATATTGAAAACATGCTTAAAAGATGCATTGAGTGCCTTAAGGACAAATCCAATATCAAGACACAATGCCTATACACCCCTTCACCTATTCCCAGTGCACCTTGGTTGGAAATTAGTATGGACTTTATAGTTGGCTGGACTAGAAGGGGAAGGGATTCCATCTTTTTGGTGGTATATAGGTTTAATAAGATGGCTCATTTCATTGCTTTCCATTAGACATATAATGCCACTAATGTAGCCAACCTATTCTTTGCCGAGATTGTGAGATTACATGGATTGTCTAGCACTATACTGGGTGATAAGGATCCAAAGTTCCTTAGCCACTTTTGGAGGACCTTTTGGGGAAAGTTAGGCACCAAGCTTTTGTTCTCTACCTCTAGTCATCCCCAAACTGATGGCCAAACCGAGGTGACTAATAAAACATTAGATACTTTGCTTAGATCCTTGATTAAGAGTAACCTAAAGGCTTGGTAAGACTTGTTACCACATGTAGAGTTTTCCTACAATAGAGACACACACTCTATAGCACAAATCTAGGCCCATCCATGTGTGTTTATGGCACAACCCCCTAACACAATTTGATCTAATTCCTTTTCCTTGCAAAGAGAAGTGTGACTATAGTGCAGAGAACCAGGTTAAACTCATCAAGGAGCTTCATGAAAGGACAAGATCAAGGCTTGAGAACTTGGCTAAGAGTGTGTCAAGAAGCAAGAACAAATTCAGAAGAAAGGTGACACTCAAAGAAGGTGACCTAGTGTGGGTGCATCTAAGGAAGGATAGATTTCCCAATCTAAGGACTTCAAAGGTCTCTCCATGAGGGGATGGACCATTCAAAGTGCTAAGAGTGATTAGTGACAACGAATATGTCATTGATCTACCAGAAGAACATGGTGTTAACCCCACTTTCAACGCAGGAGACCATACACTCTTTGAAGAGAGCCAAGATGACCCAATGGAGGAAGAAAGCCATTAGGAGCCATTTCACATCATGGAAAGAGGTGGGCTGGGGTTAGGCCTCTCTCAAGAGGGAGGGAATGATGCATGAGCATCCCTAAGCCCAACAAACCAAGGACCAATCACTAGGGCTATGGCTAAGAAGATAGAAGATCAAGTTATGAAGGCTACTTTGAGTTTAGATTCAACACACCAAATCAAACCCATTTCCTCCACCCTTCTAGTATGTGGAAGAGTTGAATATCCCCAACAAATCCAATCCAGACATTAAGGCCATACAAGATCAAGATCATGGCTATATTTGTCACTTTTGTGAAACTAATACACTTTTACACCTTACCCAGCTAGGTTGTAAAAGTGAGCTTTTCTACCCCTCATTGTTTATGAAATGAGAGTATCTTAATATATGAAATGAGAGTATCTTAATATATGAGAGTATCTTAATATATGACGTTGTGCCTTCTACTCTACCTTCCAACCTGCAAAATAAGATCAAGCTTTGGATACCTAATGAAGCTTTGACTTCGTAGGGCGGTTAGCACTAGCGACTCTAGAACTGAAAGGTAGAACATTCATCTTCACAGCTTTGGGAACTCGCTCATAATAGATGTCATCATTAAGATCTAGAACTGTGTGAGGTTTACTTTTGGAATGTAGCACTCGCTATGCTTCAGCTTGTCCGTGCTTGGCTTTTGAGGGCCTAGTACGTACACACTGAGTCTTATATGAATCGCTTCGGTGAAGCTTGTCTTTCTAAAGATTTTCTTGATTGAGTTGACCCTTAGAATTAGTCTCAATAGACATATATGGCTTTCGTTTAAGAGCTTTTGAATGCTCACACTCATGCTTCCAGCGACCATTGTTCCGCAGTAAGTACAATAGTGATTTTTTCACATATAACCATATTTTCCTTTACCAGTGCGAAATGGTTCTTGTCGTGTAGGAGGTTGAGTGTTCGGAGGAGATTACACTTGTTATATATACATGATATGCGCTTTCTCTCCTTGAACCATTGTTTGTCTTGAGCTGGTCTCTTCTCTAGAACATTCTCTTTGCTTTGTACGTATGAGTTTTCAACTCTGCAGGAGTGAAGTTCCTTGTCTAGCATAATGATTTTATCATGTAGCTCGCTAGATAGAGAACGGAATGAGTGGGACGAATCATGATTATTGAAACCTAACCTTGGTCTAACTTTCCCGAACACTGTTAGATTAACAGTTTTGGCTTCCATAGACGCAGCTAGATCATCTAGATTAGTTTGAACTTCATTAATCATGTTCGTAATAGTTGAGTTAGTGCTTTGGACAAAAGCTAAACCATTGCGATTACAAAGCTCGCAGAATTTTGTAAGAAGGGATGGCTTAATAGACAATAGTTCATTTAACTCTACTACTTGTTCTCTTAGATCACAAAGTTCTTTTGCTGATTTTATACTTTGCTCAAACAACTTCATGATACAATACCAACTCACTTAAGATATCAACAAGAGTTTTCTTAGGAAGGAGCTCAGAGCCTAGGGAGTCTACCTCGATGTCTTCCTCAACTTCAGAGTATTTGGCAGCTGTTAGGTAAGTATTTTTCGTTACTTGGCAATTTGGTTCATCTTCCAAATCTCCCCATAAAACCTTCTTTGATAGAGACTTTGCCTTCATGAAATCCTTGGTCATATGCCCATGACATAGGCAATTGAAGCACACCGAGTTGGAGCTGGAGCTTTAACTTGAATCTAGATGTAGAACACCGTTGGCTATGTTGCAAAGTGTTTTTCGTTGTTCTTCGGTTTTGAAATTGCCTTGTTCCTTGAATATTTTCCTGAGTAACCTTATAAAAAGAGCAGTTTCCGTGTTCTCCATGAGTCGAAAAGACAGAGAGATATATATAACAGATATAACAATCACTGCATACGAGCAACTTGGGTTCTCATACCAATTGTGGGTTTTACACACTTATGTATATTCAATACACAAATAGCTAGAAAGCTTCTGTGTAAGGATCGAATCCAGCGAGATTGATATAGGAATGATTCGTTGCTGGATAGGATAGAATAAATTGGATCGGCTAACACTTATACAAGAGTAGATCGATTAACTCGCTTAAGTATTTTGAAGATATGAAAGTTGAAAACACTTGAAAGCTAGTCTAATTTCCAATGTAAACACAACAAGCTATTAAGTGATTGTGTTAGAGTTGTGGAAAGGGAGATTAGCCACAATAATTGAACTTAGAACTGTTATATAGTAAGTTCAGCTCAATATGCAAAAAAAATTTCACAACATGAGAACCCTAGGCTTGTACCAAGTCCGGGATAAAACTCACCACTAATTAGATTATGTTAATCAAGAGAAACTACAACACTTGTAACTCTCTCACTCAATACAATCTGCGTTCAACTCAATACAAGTAATCCTTTCTGCTCTCAAGGTGTGTAGATGAACTTACTAACCTCTCTCGACCTTGACTAAGAGTAGCTTTCCTCTAGCTACAACTCGTACCAATTCACTCTTGCTTTCTCCTCTTAGCACTTGAGGTTTTCCCTAAACACTCAACTATACTAACTTTCTCTCTAAAGCTTTCTAGACCTCTTGTGTTTCTCTCTAGGATGCTCTATCAGCTCTCATGAACTCATGCACTAACAATCACCTATTGCACCTATTTATAGAATTCCTAAACTTATCCTCCAAGTAAAGAAAAACATATAACATATTGCAATGAAAAATGACATGCTGGCAATCCATGTGATCGATCCATCCCTGGAACATCACTTGATTCCATGCGCTTTGTTCTTCTCTTGAGCAACAACTTTGTCCACGTTGCCAATCCTCTCCACACCACTAGCACGCCTCTAATTCGTCCAGGTTGGCGATCCCTGTTCATAACTATTCATAGGTAGAAATCACACATTCTCCTATCCTTATCTTCATGGCCTCCCCTTCACAGTGCCCGAATCTACTACACGCTGGTCCAGGATTCCATTGTAGTACACTCTTCACACACTGGATTCACTTGTATACTTCACTCTGAGTTTGAAGCTCGACCCACTAGCTCGCAGCAACTCCCTTAGCTTTATCTAGTCATTTGGTCTTCACAACTAATCACTTGGGCTTTTCTTTTCTTCACTCTTTAATCAACACTTCTTTTGCGAGACTTGCTTTCCCCGCTAGGCACAAAGCTAGTCTCTAGCTTGTTTTCTTCCATCAAAGCTATTATCCTAACTCCTCGAGCTATTCCCTAGAAAGGTTATCATACACAAAAGACATCAAATGTTGTGTTTATCGTCATCAAAACAAGCGGGACATTTAAGCTACTCAAGCTTAAAATAACAAAAGAAACTCTCCTAACTCCTCGAGCTATTCCTGGAAAGCATATCACAAACAATGTACATCAAATACTTATTTTTATCATCATCAAAACAAGCAGAATGATTGAGCTAGCTAGTTAACTCTAGATCAAACCAACAATTCCCCCCTTTTTGATGATGACAAATACTTTAAACAATAAAGCACATAGCAAGAGTAACTTTGTTCCCCCTTAGACCAAGCTGGTCTAAAATCTTTCCCCTTAGTTGAATAAGGTATGAACCTGTTTACTTCCCCCTTTTGACATCATCGAAAAAATGCAAGTGCAATTGATGCAAAGGAAAATAAAGTGGAATAGGGAAAACAAGGTAAACTCATTAATCAAACATATTAAGTCATTAAGCACAGAAAAGTAAGGTGTAACCATGCAAAAAGCCCAAGATTATATAAACCAAGAGGCATACTATATAATCCATCAAGTCCTTACACCTCTTTAGCTGGGAGACCCTAGGATTACTAGTCAAACTTTTGAGCAAGCAAAAATAACACAAAAAACACATAAACACACAAGCTTTATGACGCCTTAGGCATCACGCTAACGTGCAAGAGCAACCAATTTGTAAAATACGAGCTTGTTCTTTCTGGCGCTCTATCATAAGTTGTAGTGGTGTGATTATTTCTGAAAGACGCTTTTTAAGAGCGGAGCACTAGGTCTGGATAGAAAAAACAATTGAAGCCTAAGACTCGATGGCAGTAGGTGTAGTCACATCTCTAGACTGGGTTCGAGAAGAGCTAGTAGGATTAGATTGGTAGGATGGGGCTTGGATACGATCTCTTGGACCTTCTCCAAAGTCAGCACATAGTTAAAGCTAGTCTCAAAGACTGGCTTATAAATCGCTCCAGCCTTCAACATGTGCACTATAGATAAGGGAAAGGAAGAGCTCTTGGACCTTCTCTGATGTACCTTCTTTCTTTTGTTTCATCGCTTTGGACTTTTTCTCCTTCTTTTCTGTCACCTTTGAAGGTACAGGCTCACCACTTTCTTCTTCTTCAAAGAGCAGTTCTTATTCCTCTATCTCAATCATCTTTCACTTACCGACAACTTTAGACACACTTTTTGCATCTCTAATTATCGTGTACTATGTTGCAGGAAAATCTTCATCCTCTCCATACTTGAATGAAGTAGTTAGACTTGGAGGAATAAGAGAATAAGTAAGAAGAAATTTTTCACCTTCATCTGTGTTTTTCGGAGTCGTGAACACCTCAGATTAAATATTGGTCATGTCTTTGATCACGTTGGCAACAAATGTAGTGATTGGATCATCCATTTTCACAATTTCCTTACCATGTTCAATAGCTTTTTCCTCAGCGAATTCAGGAGAACCTTGCTTAAGATCAGTTGGATGTCCGGAGTCTTGGAAGAAGTGGATCCTGACATCAGAGCTTTTTGTGTCGTTTTAGGAGGAGATGTAGAGGACTGAGCAGCTATTCTATCGAGAAGGTGTTGAGCAATTTCCTCAAGATCAACATTCTTGTTGCGCAAGAGCTCTTCGAGGAAGTCTTCCTTGGTGATCTTAGAGAGAAGTGATTGTTCGGCCATTTGGTCTGAAGAGTTTTTTGCTTTAGGGATTTAGAGATTGGGGGCTTTCTTAGGAGGTATGAGGATTAGAGCGAGTAGTAGAGAGATGAAGCGAGTTGTAGCGAGTGGGAATATAGTGATTTCAGAGAGGGAGATAATAAAGAAACACGATAAAGGTAATAATGAAGGCATACCTGTGTTTATATAGTGTAGCTTTAACTTCCTCTATAAGATTTCACCACTATATCAACAGATCTCAACAGCTATAAGCACAACAGCTATAATCTCTGAAGCAATACAACGGCTACATGCAAACAACCTTTTCTGAGAAGTGCTTTTCCGATAGACATGTGGCACTACATTTAATCATTGTAATGGCTAGTATATAGACGTGCTGGCAGCTAGTATTTTGCGTTGTGAAGTCTATTGTGGCTTTTCTTAATCCATTTATAATGGATCACTTAGCCATGTTGTAGAAAACACGTATTTGATCAGCTATTGTTCACTGTCACTAAGGTTCATTAAGCCTTAGATGCGCTTAACAAGTATACAATTGTGCTTTGAATACTTGGGATGTGCTTGACCTATGTAGAACTATTAGTAATGAGTTTACTAAAGTCCTTAAGTGCGGAAGAGGTCAGACAGAAAATTGAGCGTGCTTTAAGTTGTTAAAGCGCACTTATATTTGCACACACACAAGAATTTCCAAACAGTGAGAACCCTAAGTCCCTAGCTGACTCGGGATAAAACTCAGCACTACACTGTATTGATTAGAAAAGGATTACAATCTCTCGCTTCAACACTTTGAAGCTCACTCGTAAACTCTCTCTTTACAATACTTGAGTTCAGCTCTAAAGAACAAATGAAGGCACTCTCAACACTCTCTCTGATTACAAACCAGTATATCACTTAAGCTCTCTCTAGCTTCTCTATAATTCTCTCAATTTGTAACATCTAGAGTGAATGCAACAGTCCTCTATTTATACACAAACCTTAAGCTAAACCTCTAACTTAATTCGTGTAACAAACAAAGACTAAGCACAATGCCACCTCATCTATCCGTGTGCCTTGATCACTTCACCAGAATTAATCAACGACCTGGAGTGATTTGGTTTTGTTCTTCACTTGTTGATCCACGCCGCATCAGCAATCCGTGTGCTTTTAGCTCTAACAACCTTCTTCCACGCTGGCGATCCCTGGAGTTGCGTCCTAAAGAGTGAACAAGTTCTTCTTGCAGCTTCCTGTGCACGCAACTTGCACTCTCCCGCTTACCAGCCATCTCTAGTGTGTTGGCGTTGTTCTGCTGCGCTCTAGCTCACCCTAAGATATGGTGGAACCTCATGGTCAACCTTCTTCTTCTTCATTCAAGCGCGTCTACTACGCCCTCGAAGCTCGATCACTCTCACTTCTTGGTCTTGAATGGATTTATTAAACACTGTTTGCGAAACTTACTTTCTCCGCTTGGTGTTAAGCGCGAATTAGACCAGTCAAGCGCATCTCTATGTTATTTAAGCGCATCCTTACAGATATAGCTATAACCTGGAAGGCATAAAAACACTAAGAGATTAAACATATTAGTTTGTTATCATCAAAACAAAGAGAAATAGATTAAGCTTTAACAAGACGATTAAAGCTCAACTAACAATTTCTCCCTCTTTGATGATGACAAACTGTAAACAGGTAAGCTCATGAATACTTTCTTTAGTGACTAAAATGTAGACAATAATATCAATTTAATCAAGTATTCAGATTCGGAATTGGATCAAAGTATCTTACCAAGTACTTAACCATACCAGTTCTCAAATTCCCCATGAATTCAAGCACGATCTCATACTTCCCCCTTAATCAAAGAAGGATGTACCTGTGTTCTTCCCCCTTTTGACATCATCGAAAAAATCAAAGCATAGTCATACGGTAAGAAAGATAGTAGAGTGCGCTTGCTAGCTAATAAGTCAAACAGAGCAAGATAGAAGACACTAAGCAACTTAAGTAGAGAAAAGTTAAGTTAGTGAAGCTCTCAGAGATATAAAAGTCAGATGCATACTTCATTAAGCTTGTAAGAACTGCCAGAAAAGTTGGAGAGGAACCCTAACAGACTAATTCACAAAATGCATATAGCAAAGAACAAAGAGAAAACGAAAATCAGCAAATGCGCTGAAAAGCACAACCATCACTACAACTCACACACTACCACCCTTTTCAGAATCGAATTTCTCCTGCACCATCGTCAAAATCTTAGACATAAGCTCAACCATTTCCCTGAGATGCTTCTCAACTCTTTCCTGATGCGCTTCCATCGATGCCACTATAACTGACAAATCTGCAGAGCTAGAAGAGGTTCGAGTGCGTGCTGAGTTTTGAGCGCGAGCTCGAAGGGAGTTTCTCCTCAGTCTTGGGCAGAAGTATAGCAACGATTGCATCAGTGGTAAGAAATGTAGAACATGCGTAGTCAGGAAGAGATGAATCAATCAAACCATCACCGCGAAGCATCTTGCAGATGAGATGGGGAAAAGGCAGAGGACCAGACGTCGCAGCTCGACACAGCACCAAGTGGCTCATCATTATCTGAGCTGTGTTCACCACTTGATTGGAAATGACGGCAACCATGATGCAGGAATCTGCAATTGTAACCTTCTCACGATCGTAGTCACGAGGCGTGATGTTGGATATGATGAAATTGTGAATCAGCCGCTAAGCTGGTCGGAGCATATCAACGGTGAGCGCACCCTTTTGAACACTAGGACCAAACACAGCTTTCTTGAGCTGGGTCGCACCTGTGGGCCAGTTCTTCTTGTAGAGCCTGCCGAAGCCGTTAGACTGCTCAGTCAACCCAATGGCCTTAGCGAGGTCCTTCACCCGGAAGCATTCTTTGGAGTTACCACACAAAGTGAACCCTACCTGATTATATTCCGGATTCGGAGCTTGATACTCTAAGGTAGCGTAGAACTGATATACCATTGCATCATTGCATCAAGCTGGCTCAGTTTCGAGGGTGTCCCATCCCTGAAAGCTCAACCTTGTAGCGAAGCGCGACACATGAGAGGAGTCTTGAAGCCCAGATAGAAGGTCGGTAGTGACAATCTCGGGAAACAGGAAAGACCTCTTCTGAACACCTATGGGAATAGGAGGAAAATCATTTACCCCGATTACCTTGGTGCTCTTAGACCGGGTTGAAGCGCCAGTAGCTTTCTGTTCGGGCTCAGGAGGAGGGGAGTCGTGCTCAGAGCCGTCGTAGGATTTAATCTCTTCTGACTGAGGAGGAGGAGGAGCAGTAGCCTTGCGCTTCTTACCTTTTCGGCGAAGCGCATCACTCTGTCCGTCTGGACGTTGCGAAGCGAGAGGAAGCGGCGAGTCGACACCAGGGCGAGGCATGATCTGAAACCCTTCATCATCCTCTGAGTCTGAGGGAATGCTGGCAAGAAGCTGCTTTGGGGAGGTAAGAGTTTGCGCTCCTGGCCTTATCTTGGAGTCAGGCCTTGAGGGAGTCTCAATACTAAGGATGCCTTTGCCCTTTGCAGGAGTAGTGTGAGAGGTCTCAGCCGTAGCTCGTCCGAGCTCCTTAGCTGGGTCGTAACCAGCGACCTCAAGATCAGCTGCAAACATGGTTAAGTCCACCTTTGGATCATGGGAAAAGAGTGGATCTTTAGTGGTGATTGGGCTTTCTGGTTTGTGAGTTGTAGGTTCAGGATCATCAGTGAGGGTTAGGTCTTCAATGTGATCGGAGGGTGAGGCTGGCCTTTTAGTGGGTGAGGTGACGTCATGGGAGACGGGTTGTATTGTGGGAGAGGGCTCAGTATGCGATGTGTGTGTAGAGGAAGAATCTTTGGCCATGGCGTTAACAATGGATTCAACCTTAGCACGTGTAGCTGGGTCAAGCTCACTTAGGACAAGTTTATCCATGATAACCGGGTGTAAGAAAATGGAGATTGAGAGGAGTAGAGGAGAGATAGAGGTAGATGGGAGAAAGTAAGGTAAATGAGGCTAGTCGAATACCTGGTATATATAGAACACCCATCAGATCTGAACCGCTTCAAAGCTCCAATCAAATGAAATCTCTGAAAAGTAGCCGTTAGCCTCTTCAACGCTCCAATTAGCTTCCGGAAAAGACGATATAGCCCTGCTTGTAGCCCTCAACGGTCATAAAAGTAGCCGTTGTACCCAGAAAATAGCCGTTACATAACAAAAGCGACAAGTGGATATGACAAATAGTCGTTGCTTCAAAGCGCAATAGACCTCAACACTGAAATGCGCTAGAGAATGAAGCGCAACCAGAACCACCGTTGAATAATAATACTGAAGAAGCACAACACTGATTGAGATGAGTAGATGTAAGAGCGTGATGTCCAGTTCAATTCTCAAACCACAATGTAAAGCAATTCATGAATAGGAAGATGCACATTTCATATAAGGGACATTAGAGCATTCAATCACTCAAGTTGATGTGGAAGTATGTGCATATACATGTAATATGGTAATTGGGATTTATGTCACCAAATGAGTACTTCTCTAATATTGAGCGCAATAAAGGACGAGAGAAGCGTTACATCTAGTCAGGCTAAGGACACCTATGCAATGGATAATTTCTTAGGCATGTAATATGGGTAGCAGACGATCACCATTGTCACGTTTTTGGCAAAGAAGAGCATGCATGGACTAGTATTATATCAAATCGAGCTAAACAAGTTAGACAAAATCAATACTAATTCATTTCAATGAACAACTATAAAGCATGAAAGACTCAAAACTATCAAGCGCAAGCGACCATAGTTCGTACCTTGATACTAAGCTCGCTAATTCTAGTCAAATAGAGAAATACTTACAATTCCATTGCCTTGAAGCTAATGGAGTCGTATAAGACCAAGTTGAACCCTGAGGTTTAAGAATACCTAACGATTAAGCGCCTTGGTGAAGATATATGCCAATTGCCCTTCTGAAGATACATGAATAAGCTCAATATTCTTGCGCTCCACATGATCACGCAGAAAGTGATGCCGTACATCAATGTGCTTCGTTCTTGTATGATGTACAGGGTTCTTCGACACACATATTGCGCTGGTATTATCACAAAAGATAGATATAGTGTGAAGAGTAATACCGTAGTCAACGAGTTGTTGCTTTATCCACAGTACTTGAGCGCAACGTTGCGCTGCAGCTATGTGCTCTGCCTCTGTCGTTGAAAGCGCAATACAATTTTATTTCTTGGATCCCCAGGAGACTAAACAAGGGCCAAGGAACTGTGCCATACCACTAGTGCTCTTTTTATCAGCCAAGTAACCTGCATAATCTGCATCGGTGTAGCCAACAAGAGAAAGACCGCCCCCTTTGGAATACCAAAGGCAAAGATCATCAGACCCTTTCAAATACCTGAAGATGTGCTTTACATGATAGAGGTGAGAAGCGCGAGGGTCTGACTGTGATCGAACGCATACACTAACGGCAAAAACAATATCAGGACGTGAAGTAGTTAGATACATCAGAGATCCTATCATACCTCGATACATGGTTTCATCTACCTTCTCAACCATTAAGTCTTTGTCCAACTTTGTGGTGGTTGAGAGGGGAGTAGGGCAAGGTTAGGAGTTCTCCATTTGATACTTCTTAAGGAGCTCTTTGATGTATTTCTGCTGGTGAATCTCAATGCCTTCATCCATTTGGTTCACTTGAAGCCCTAGAAAATACTTGAGCTCACCAATCATGCTCATACTGAAGTTGAGGCTCATGGTGTTCTTAAAGTCTTCTACAAGCTGCATGTTAGTAGAACCAAATATAATATCATCTAAATAAATTTGAACAATGCGAATGTCACCTTTCACTTCCCTTATGAAGAGGGTTTTGTCCACCAAACCTCTCTTGTAGTCATTTTCCAACAAGTACTTAGATAGACAGTTATACCAAGCGCGTGGGGCTTGCTTCAGTCCATAGAGCGCTTTGTCTAGAAAGTACACGTGGTCTAGATAAGCTGGATCTTCATATCCTGGTGGTTGTTTGACATAGACTTCCTCATTAAGCTTACCATTGAGGAAGGCTGTCTTCACATCCATTTGAAATAGCTTGAATCCTTTGTGTGCTGCGTAGGCTATCAACAGTCGAATTGCCTCAAGTCGAGCTACTGGTTCGTACATTTCATCGTAGTCAATTCCCTCTTGTTGATTGTAACCTTGTGCAACAAGACGCGCTTTGTTTCGTACCACCACTCCACTATCATCCAACTGGTTTCTGTATACCCAGCGCGTGCCAATTATGCTTCTATAACCTGGCCGGGGTACTAGACGCCAAACTTAGTTGCGCTTGAACTCCTCTAACTCTTCTTGCATAGCTATTATCCAATCTGGATCTTGAAGCGCAACTTGTATGGACTTGGGTTCCTGTAAAGAAACAAAAGCACTACAAGCAAGCAAATTACGAACGTTAGAGCGAGTTTGGGTACCTTTTTCATACTGAGATATAATCGCAGAAACTGGATGTGAGTTCATCTATTGATAATCGCGCACGGTGACCTCTGTATTGTCTGGTAGCTTTATCGTTGTGGTCTTGGACAAGCTTTCACTACCACCAGAAAGGCCACTGGGTCCCGCTTGAGGACTTCCAGCTTGCGCTTCACCATTGCTAGGTCCCGCTTGAGAGCTAGAAGGAGGAGCAGAAGTAATAGAGGGAGATACCTGAACTAGAGAAAGAGGTGAAGGGGGAGCTAGAACTTCAATGGATGGTCCACTTCCATGATCTTCATTCTGAGTGTTGTCCTTTGGAGTTGCTTCTTCTCTGGGAATGCAAGCTTCTGTGGCCAAGGGATGAGAAGCGCATCCTCCACCATCATCATCGTCACTTTCCATACCTGTAGAAGGAATAGAAGGTTGCGCTTAAGGACTGGGAGGAGAAGCTGGAGGCAGATCATGGCTAGCGAATGGATCATCGTTGATTTCTGGTACACTTTCGAGCTTTCCTTCATCAAATTTCACATGGATGCTATCTTCTTCCCTCTGAGTTCTTAGATTTAGAACTCTATATCCCTAGCTAGTAGGCGCATATCCAAGGGAGATAGCCTCGTCGTTCCTAGCATGAAATTTACCCAAAAGTTCTCTCCCATTGTTATTGACGTAACACTTGCAACCAAACATCCTTAGGTGAGAGATATTCGGTGTACACCCTTTAAGCAGTTCATAGGGAGTTTTCTCAACAATTGGCCTTAATAAGGCATGGTTTGTTATATAACATGCTGTGCTCACAGCTTGAGCCCAATAGAGTGAAGCAACACCACTAGAGAGTAGCATTGTGCGTGCCATCTCTTGGAGCGTCCTATTCTTGTGCTCAACCACACCATTTTGCTCAGGAGTTCTAAGTGTAGAAAAGTTATGATCTATACCCCTTTCCTCGAAAAATGATAGGAACTCACCATTCTTGAATTTAGTTCCATTGTTAGAACGAATTGAAAAAATGGGGAGCCCTAGCTTCTTTTCCAGTAAAAGCGCAAGAGTTTGAAACTTTGCAAAGGTTTTTGCTCTTGTGCTTCAAGAAAAGAGTCCAAGTATAGCGAGAATAATCATCAACTATTACAAAAATATAGCGATTACCTCCTTTACTCTGCGTTTGTAGTTGTCCACATAGGTCCATGTGGACAAGCTCAAGGGGAGCTTTAATCTGCACTACCTTGATAGAGGGAAAGGAGCTACGAGTCGCTTTAGCTTTTGAGTAGTCTGAGCATGAAGTCATGGATTCCACCTTGATGCGAGGAAGACCACGAACAAGATCTTTGGACTGTAACTTGTTGAGTAGATGTAGACTTGCATGTCCCATTCTCTTGTGCCAAAGATTTTTCGTCTCAGTGAGTGTAGCTAGACATAGGTTGCACTTAGGATAAAAGGAGTGGTCGAAGAGGTAAGTGTTGTCTATGCGCTTTCCCTTTAGAAGCACCTCTTGTTCAGGACTGACCACTGCACATTAAGTTGTACTAAACCATACCTTATTACCTCCTTGGTCACATAACTGTGCTAAACTTAGTAGATTGAACCGAAGGTTCTCTACTAAGTTCACATCTCCTATCTGAATGGCTTTTTTGAGATGCGCTTGTCCTTTAGCAATGATCTTCCCTTGCTTTTTGTCACCTAAGGAGACGCTGCCTCCTTCCTTATCTTGGAATGAAAGTAGTAACTTTGGATCACCCCTCATGTGACACGAGCAACCGCTGTCCATGTACCACCTACATTTCATCCCAACCTGCAAAAGTAGAGATCAAGCTTTGATCTCCCATCGAAGCTTGCGCTTCGTGGGAATAGTAGACATAGCTATTCCTGAGCTAGTCTTTGGGACTGGCTCATAATAGCTAGGATCATTCAGGTCTAACACAATATGAGGTCGCGCTTCAAGAAGCGCACCTCTGTGTCCAGAAGCGCATCCGTGCTCAATAGGTGACTTTTGAATACGTGTACGCTTGCCCTGATGTTTAGCCATTGGCTTATAGGGCTTAGTCTTAAGGACTTTCAAGTCCTTGCACTCTCGTTTGTCATGTCCATTTTGACCACAAAAGGTACAGTAATGGTTACCTCTTACGTAACCATACTTGCCTTTTCCTGGTCTAAATGGTTCTTTCTTTTTTAAGACAGGAGGCTGAGTTGGGGTTTGCGCTTGTTTTTTATACAAATGATGCGCTTTTTCCCCGTGAAACCACTCTGTGGTTTCTGAAGGTTGGTCCTCAAGCACCTTTATTCTTCTCTTCAAATGAGAGTTTTCACTCTTGTAGGCAGTTAGGTCTTGTTCAAGTGATTTGATTTTAGCAGAGAACTCACTTGATTGAGGAGGACAGGAGGAAGAGCAAGATTCATGGGGGTCATAGCCCAATCCAGGTCTAGCTTTCACAAAGGCTGTTTGAGGAACAGACTTTGCTTCTACTAGCTTAGTAAGAATATCAAGCTTGGATATGACCTGATCGAGCTTAACATCTTTAGTTGAGTCAGAGTTACTTTCCAACCCTTTACCATGACAAAGTTCACAAGACATACAGAGGAGTGTGGTTTTTTCATGTAAATGTTTGGAAAGCTCAACCAATTCTTCCTTAGCATTATCAAGTTCCACCAGCCGTGCTCTAGCATTAGTTGCTAGAGACTTGTGTTGAACCATATGCTCTTTTAAGAGACAACTAAGATTGCGCTTGGGCAAAATGTCAAGGTTTAGATCATTTACCTCAATCTCAGAGCCAGAGTCTGAGTCAGATGCGACGCCAGCCATTAAGCACAAGTCAGGTTGAGCTCCATCTTCTGAATCATCATCAGATTCTCCCCAAAGCGTGACAAACGCCTGTTTAGGGGGTTGTTTGGTGAAGCTTGAGCTTGAGCTTGGATTCACTTTTGGATGAGGACACGCTTTGGCCAAGTGTCCCTTCTCGTTGCAGTTGAAGCAAGTGAAATCCCTGACATCGCGCTTCTTGGAGGCTGTATCGCGCTGGAGGCCGCCTTTTTTCTTAAAAAACTTCTTCACGAGCTTGGTCATCATAACGACATCTCTATCATCGTCGTCTTCTCCTTCATCATCATTTTCAAGCTTTTGGAGGACACGTGATAGCTTGAGTGCCATTCCTTTGTTTTCTCATTCTGAGTGCTTCTCCTCGTTGTTCTTGATTTCCTGAACTTTGAATTTCCCTGCATGAATAGAGATAGGCAATTCTCGAGTCTCCTTAGATTGGAGAAGAATCTGCTTGAGAGTTGCATACTTGGAGTTCACCCCATGGATGAACGCCATAGAATACTCCCAAGCTTTCTTTTCCATTCCAGCAGAAAGCATCTTGTCATAGAGGATTTGACACCGAGAATGATAATCAGAAACAAGCTCATTTTCCCCCATTCTAATGGAGCAAAATTCGCGGTTAAGCTCAAAAATACGATTGTCCTTCATGTCATCACTACCTGAGTGCATGTTTATGATAGCTTTCGACATCTCTTGGGCAGTGGGGAGTGACATTAACTTCTCAATGGCTTTCCTTGAAAGCGCATTGAGGATGAGCTGCCGCGATTTGGCATTCTTCTCCATCAGTTGGTACTCATTAGCTTCCCATTTGGAGTCATCAGTTTCAGAGATCTTCTCATCGCCCTTTTCAATGATTTTCCAGCACTAGTAATCCGTTTGCTGGATTTAGTTTTTGGTCATTGTGAGCCACCATTGGAGTTCGCCTTCAACAAGGATGTGGGGCTTAGCGAGAGAGATGCCGAGGTTGAAACTAGCCATTGTTCGAGTCTTGAGAATCCTTTGAACCTGTAAAAGGATAAGTGCAAATAGCTAACCTGTAGCTCTGATACCAATTGTAGATAACACGTATTTGATCAGCTATTGTTCACTGTCACTAAGGTTCATTAAGCCTTAGATGCGCTTAACAAGTATACAATTGCGCTTTGAATACTTGGGATGCGCTTGACCTATGTAGAACTATTAGTAATGAGTTCACTAAAGTCCTTAAGTGCGGAAGAGGTCAGACAGACAATTGAGCACACTTAAAGTTGTTAAAGCGCACTTATATTTGCACACACACAAGAATTTCCAAACGGTGAGAACCCTAAGTCCCTAGCTGACTCGGGATAAAACTCACCACTACACTATATTTATTAGAAAAGGATTACAATCTCTCGCTTTAACACTTTGAAGCTCACTCGTAAACTCTCTATTTACAATACTTGAGTTTAGCTCTAAAGAACAAATGAAGGCACTCTCAACACTCTCTCTGATTACAAACCAGTATATCACTTAAACTCTCTCTAGCTTCTCTATAATTCTCTCAGTTTGTAACATCTAGAGTGAATGCAACAGTCCTCTATTTATACACAAACCTTAAGCTAAACCTCTAACTTAAATCGTGTAACAAACAAAGACTAAGCACAATGCCACCTCATCAATCCATGTGCCTTGATCACTTCACCAGAATTAATCAACGGTCTGGAGTGATTTGGTTTTGTTTTTCACTTGTTGATCCACTCCACATCAGCAATCCGTGTGCTTTTAGCTCTAACAACCTTCTTCCACGCTGGAGATCCCTGGAGTTGCGTCCCAAAGAGTGAACAAGTTCTTCTCGCACCTTCCTGTGCACGCAACTTGTACTCACCCACTTACCAGCCTTCTCTAGCGTGTTGGCGTTGTTCCGCTGCGCTCTAGCTCACCCTAAGCTATGGTGGAACCTCGTGGTCAACCTTCTTCTTCTTCATTCAAGCGTGTCTACTACGCCCTCGAAGCTCGATCAGTCTCACTTCTTGGTCTTGAATGGATTTATTAAACACCGTTTGCGAAACTTACTTTCTCCGCTTGGTATTAAGCGCGATTGAGACCAGTCAAGCGCATCTCTAAGTGATTTAAGCGCATTCATACAGATATAGCAATAACCTGGAAGGCTTAAAAACACTAAGAGATTAAACATATTAGTTTGTTATCATCAAAACAAAGAGAAATAGATTAAGCTTTAACAAGACGATTAAAGCTCAACTAACACATGTAACCTTTATGAATCCATTTATAGTGGATGACTGGACTACTTATTAAGACTCTACTTTTTCTGAGCAACAAAGATTACATTCCTAATTAAGCAAACTTAGCAATTAAGCAAACCCCCTTAGCAACATAGATTGCCTCTTCAACTACTCTCACACAAACGCTTGATCATGCTAGGAGTGTAAACAAAGTGATATATGCACCTAGTGTATCATTTAAGCATGTAAAATAATAACACGGAAATGCACATTTCTCAAGTAGGGACATAACACACTCACACTCAACATATAATGAATTTGATTTATGTGCACATAGAGGATAACTGTCTTTTACACAAAAATGAATACTTCCTATTGTGGTGTTTATCAAGGGAATAAGGAAGCGTTACATTAATGTTAGTCAAGGGACACCATAGGAATGGATCATTTCTTAAGGCTTGTAATATGGAAAGAAGATGATCACCATTTTCTATTTGTGGTACAAAAAGAGCTTGTATTTGATAAGACTATAATCAATAGCTTAAGTGCAATATACTACCTTAACTAGTCGGGCTTGTAAAATAGATGATGCAAGAAAAACAAGGAAGCAAGAAGCCAGATCCAACTAAAGTTCCCAAAGTAGAATTATACTGCATTAATTCATAGTGAAATAATAAAATAAACTTGCATTGCATATCTTGCTTCAGCTAATAAGATAAGATAGAAAATCCAGCAGAAGCTCGGGAAGTAGAAAGATATCCAAGCAAAGCGCCTTAGGAAAGATATGGTGTTTCCATTTTGCTCTTGTAGAGTATAAGACATAGTTCAACGAGTTGAATAACGAATCGTTTGAAATCCCCAAAGATTCGCTTGAACGTATGCGAGTCTTGCTTGAAATAATATATGTAGTTGTTCCATGAATGAGTCTCGCTTTGAATACATCAATACTTTACCACATATAAGATAATAGTGAAAGAGATGTGTATTAGTCATTTAGCCATGCTTGATTTCATCACCTAACACTTAAGGAGATAGAAAACTCCTTATTATTTGTGCAATGAGAGTAGCTTTAGATCTCATGTTGTAGCTTCTACTCTACATTTCAACCTGCAAGATAAGATCAAGCTTTTTGTTTCTAGCGAAGAATTTACTTCATAGGAGCGTTAGCACTCGCGATTCCAGAACTGGAAGGTAGAACTTTCATTTACACAGTTTAGGAACTCTCTTATAATAGATATCATCGTTAAGATTTAGCACTTAGTGAGGTTTTCCATTGAAAGACATTCCTCGTTGTGCTCTAGCTTGTTTGTGCTTGGCTTTGGGGGCCTAATACCCACAAGCGGAGTCTTAGATGACTCGCTCTGGTCAAGATTGTCTTTCTAAACACTCGCTTGATCGAGCATGTCCTTAGATATATTCTCAACAGACTTATAGGACTTGGAACAACTCAAATATAGCTTGTGTTCAGATAGACTCTCTTCATTGAGTTCACCCTCAGATTCATTCATTTCATACATATGGGGTGTAGAGGAGATTTTAAGTTCAAAAGACTTAGCTCAAAGTCAGATTCAGGCTTGGGATCTTCAGTGACAAATAAGCACTTCTCTGGTGCTTCTCCAACATCAAGTTCATCATCTGAATCACGCCATAAGGTTAAAAAGGCCTTCCTTAGTTGTGTCTCAGATCAAATTGGTTCATCCTTACAGTCTACCTTTTCACTTATGCAGTCTTTGGCCATTCTTCCTTTACCATTACATTTGTAGCATGTGATATCCTTCAGGTCGCGTGGCTTGTAGTCTTTGCGTTCCAAGACACCTTGGTTCTTAACGAACTTTCTGACAAGCTTAGTCAACATTGCACCTTCCTGGTCTTCTTCATGGTCATCTTCATCTTCTTCGTCCATCTTTTGAAGAACTTGGGTGAGCTTGAGAGCCATTCCCTTTGATTCCTTTGATGCTAAAAACTCTTTTTGGTCCTCGCTTTCCTGTATTCTATGTTTTCCAGCAATTATGGATATAGGAAGCTCTTTGGTTTCTTTTGTCATTAGAATAATCCTTTTAGTAGTATCAATTTTATCATTAACACCATGAATGAAGGCTAAAGAGAATTCCAGGGTTCTACCTTATGTTCGGATGAGGACATTTAGTCACATAGTACCTGGAATCTCGAGTGATAATCTGATATAGACTCGCTTTCATTCATTTTAAGAGAGTGGATATCCCTTTGGAGCTCAAACATACGGTTTTTCTTCTTGTCTTCACCGCCACTGTGCATGTCTATGATAGCTTCCCACATGAGCTCTGTTGTAGGCAGTGACATGATTTTGTCGATCTCCATTTGAGAAAAAGCATTCAATATGAGTTGCTTCCCCTTCGCATTCTTCTCCAGCTAGCATATTCAGTTGGTCCCCATTTATATTTGTTTGTTTCATCCCTTAGCTTGGCTTCACCTTTTCCAATAATCCTCCAACATTCATAGTCAGCTTGTTGGATGTAATTTTTTATCATAGTGAGCCACCATTCTAGTTCACCCTCAGATAAGATATGAGGCTTACCTAAAGAGATCCGTAGGTTGAAAACATTTTTATCGTTGCCCATGATTCATAATATTGAGAGATTAATAATCAATGCAATTGTGTGATCTTAGCACTGATACCAATTGTAGTTTTAGCTATTAGGATAGGATCGAGTATCTCTTATAAAAGAGTAGGTTGATCAACTTGCTTAAGTGTTTTAAAAATATAGAAGCTGAAAAAACGTTTAAGCTAGCCTAACCTCCAAGTTAAACAAAACAGGCTAGTTGGTTAGCTAGTATGTAAGAGTTGCGGAAGGAGAGATTAGCTACAATACTTTGAACTTACAAGTGTTAGATAATAAGATCGGCTCAAATGCAAGAATTTTACCAAGGTGAGAACCCTGAGCTTCTACTAAGCTCGGGATAAAACTCACCAATAATATATTATATTAATCAAGAGTATTTACAACACTTAGTAACACTCTCTCTCAACAAAATTTGGCATTTAGCACAGTACAATCAATCCTCTCTGATAGTTTAAGCTTGAGTAGATTAAACGTCTCGCTTGTTCTAATGATGATAAACATATCATTTGATGTCTTTTGTGTGTGACAAACTTTGCAGGACTAGCTCGAGGAGTTAGGAGAATAGCTTTGATGCAAGTGGACAAGCTAGAGACTAGCTTAGTGCCTACTGGGGAAAGCGAGTCTTGCAAAGGCAATGTTGAAATAAAAAGTGAAGAAAAGAAAAATCCCAGGTGATGAGTTGTGAAGTACGAAGGACTAGCAAGAGCGAAGAGAGTCATTGCGTTCTAGTGGATCAAACTTCAAGCTCATAATGAAGTGTGCAAGTGGATCCAGTGAGAAAGAGTGTCCTACCGTGGAATCCTACACCAAGGATGTAGAGGATTCAGGAGCAGTGAAGGGAAAGACGTGAAGATAAGGATAGGGTGGATGTGTGATTCCTACCTATGTATAGTGAGGAGTGTGGACCGCCAAGCTAGATGAATCAGAGATGCACTGAGTGGTGTGAAGATGTTTTCTAACGTGGACAAAGTTTGTTGCTGAAGGAGAAGGAGGAATCGTGAGGGATCAAGTGGTGTTCCAAGAGTGGATAGATCACGCGGATTACCAGCATGTATTCTCATTGCAATTCTGTTATAGTTTGTTTCTTTACTTGGAGTATAATTTTAGGAAATTCTATAAAATTAGGTGCAATAGGTATTGTTAGTGCACACAAGAGAGAGAGAGAACCGTTCTGAAGAGAACCGTTCTGAGGAGAGCAAACCTAGACAGAAACACATTAGGTCTAGGAAAACTTATAGAGAAGTGAGTACCAACTGAGTGTTTAGGTTTTAGAGAGAATTGGTAAGAGTGGAAGCTAGAGGAAAGCTACACTTAGCCAAGGTCGCTTAGGTTCAGATAGTTCATCTACATACCTATTGAGCGGAGAGGTTCACTTGTATCGAGCTGAACATAGATTGTATTAAGTGGGAGAGTTACGAGTGTTGTAATTCTCTTTATTTAATATAATCTAATTAGTGGTGAGTTTTATCCCGTTCTTAGTAGAATCCTAGTATTCTTACCTTTGGAAAGCTCTTTGCATTTGAGTTGAACTTACTATCTAACAATTCTATGTTCAATATTGTGGCTAATCTCCCTTTCGGAATTTCTAACACACTCGCACTATAGATTGCTCTGTTTACTTTGGAGATTTGACTAGCTTAAATGTGTTTTCAACTTCTGCGTTATTCAATCACTTTAGCTAGTTGGTTAAGCTACTCTTCTATAAGTGTTAGCTGACCCAAGCTACTCTATCTAATCTGGCTAGGAGTCTTTTCTATACTTATCTCGCTGGATTCAATCCTTATACACTAGCTTGTGTATTGTTTGAGAACCCCTCAAAACGCAGAATTGGTAACAGAGCTTAGGTTGCTCATATGCATTGTTTGTTATATCTGTTACATCTCTCTCTTGTGTTGAATCGTGAAGGACAGGGAATATTCTACAATGATGAGACTGGTCAAGAATTACTTCAAAGAACAAATCAATTACAATAAAGCGAAACATCCAGCTAAACAAAGAAACAAAGCCAAAGGTGTTCAAAATCATGATTCAAGCTCTTTCTATCACCCAAGCTCATCCTACTTAATGGCGGCAGAAGGTCTAGGCAGACCGGTCAATACTGAAGATGAGCAAAGAAAAAGTGGTACATTGATAGTGGATGCTCTTGGAACATGACATGGGACTCTTCTCTTTTACTCTCGCTTCATGCTAAGAATGGAGGAACTGTATCTTTTGGAGATAAGAAACAAGGTAAAATCATGTGTAGTGGTAGTGCTCAGCGCACTAACACTATCCACGTGTAGATCTCAAATTTAACCTCCTCAGTGTAGCTCAATTATATGACGAAGGGGTTAATGAGGTTACTTTTAATACAACCTCTTGCGTTGTGAAAAATCCAAATCAGGAAATATTATTGCAAGGTAAGCGAGTTGGGAACACTTATCTTTAAGCTCATGATTTTTCTCCAGCTAGACAGATGTGCTTCACCACCATCCAGGAATATTCTAACCTATGGCATCAGCGATTGGAACATGCAAGCCTATATTTTCTACACAAGCTTCAAGTCAAAGGTCTTGTACATGGTCTCCCTCAAATTCAGCCAGACTCTATGACCTCTTGTGAAGAGTGCTCAAAGTCCAAAGGAACGAGATGCTCATTTCATCACAAAAAGTTAGTGTCCACCAAAGCGCCTCTAGAGATTATACACATGGACTTATGTGGACCTATGTGAAAATAGAGTAAGGGAGGTAATCGATACATCTTTTTCCTTGTTGATGACTATTCTCGCTTCACCTGGACTCTCTTTAAGACTAAGAATGAGGCATTCGGTGCTTTCATGACTTAGATAATCTTTTGGAAAAGAGTCTGCAACTTCCTATTCGTGCAATTCGCTCAGATAATGGGGCTGAATTCAAGATTAAGGAGTTCCTCACATTTTTTTTAAGTAAAGGGATTGAGCATAATTTCTCAGCTCCTCATACTCAAGACCAAAATGGTGTCGTTGAACGCAAAAATAGAACCCTGGAATAAATGGCTAGAAATATGTTATTGTCTAGTGGTTTACCATCATGTTATTAAGCTCAAGCTATTAGTACAACTAGTTACATCATTAACCAAGCAATGCTTAGACCCATATTAGACAATACTCCCGATGAGATGATTAAGAGACGAACACACAATCTAGAGACTTGCTTTGAGCCTAGCGAGGAAAGCGAGTCTCGCAAAGGTATTGTTGGATAAAGAGTGAAGAAAATAAAAGCCTAGGTAATGAGTTGTGAAGACCTAAGAACTAGGAATAGGGAAGAGATTCGCTGCGAGCTAGTAGATCTAGATTCAAACTCTAAATGAAGTATACAAGTGCATCCAAAACCAAAGAGTGTCCTACGATGGAATCCTGCACCAACGTGTATAAGATTCTGGTGCAGTGAAGGGAAGGCCGAGAAGCTAAGGATAGGAGAATGTGCAATTTCTACCTATGGATAGTGATGAACGGGGATCACCAAGCTGGATGAATTAGAGGCGCGCTAGTGGGGTGGAGAGGCTTTCCAATGTGGACAAATTTGTTATTCACGAGACGAACAAAGTGCGTGGAATCAAGTGGTGTTCCAGGGACAGATCAATCACGCAGATTGCCAGCGTGTCATTCTTCATTGCAGTTTGTTATAGGTTTTTATTTACATGGAGGATAAGTTTATAAATTATATAAATAGGTGAAATAGGTGATTGTTAGTGCACGAACTCACGAGAGATGAGAGAGCAACCTAGTAGAAACACAAGAGGTCTAGAAAGCTTTAGAGAGAAACTTAGTACAACTGAGTGTTTAGGGAAAACATCACTTTTTGAGAGATGAAAGCGAGTAAGAATTGCTAAGAGTCATAGCTATAGGAAAACTACTCTTAGCCAATGCCGGGAGAGGTTATTGAGTTCGGCTACACACCATGAAAGCAGAAAGGATTACTTGTATTGAGCTGAATGCATATTGTATTGAGTGTGAGAGTTACGAGTGTTGTATTTCTCTTAACTAATAAAATCTAATTATTGATCAGTTTTATCCCGAGCTTAGTAGAATCCTAGGTTTCTCACCTTAGGGACTATCTTTTCATATTGAGCCGAACTTACTATCTAACAATTCTAAGTTCAAGTGTTGTGGCTAATCTCCCTTTCTGAAACTCTAACACACTCTCTTAATAGATTGTTGTGTTTACTTTGTAGATTAGACTAGATTTTAAGTGTTTTCAACTTCCGCGTCTTTAAAACACTAAATTTGGTTGATTGAGATACTCTTTTATAAGTGTTAGCCGATCCAAGCTACTATGTCCTATCCAGCAGCAATTCAACTATCTCGATCGATTCGATCCTTACACACTAGCTTTCTAGCTATTCGTGTATTGAATATACCTAAGTGTGTAAAACCCACACATGGCAAGAAGACGATCACCACTTTATATTCATGGAGTAAAGAAGAGCATGCAGTGATATAGAAAATAGTACCAAATATACACATCAAGCTAGATAGATCATATTCAAATAAAGCAAATCAACAAGCAAAGACATGAAAGCTCATAACAACTTATGTTCCCAATGAAAAAAGAATATGCTAGAATATAGCCAATTTAGAAGGAACTTACAACGAGTAGACGAATGGTCTAATTAAGAGGAATTAATCTCAGCTAAAGTCTGAGATTTAAGAAAGGTGCCCGGTTAAGCGCTTTTGTAAAGATATCGGCTATTTGATTCTCTATAGGTACATGAATAAGCTTGATAACAAATAAGACTTGCTTCAAATAAAGCGATACCTGACCACATAGATGTACACCTCCTATAAGATAAGAATGACAGATATATGTGTTAGAAATTGAAGCATGCTTGATTTCTTCGTTTCAGCCTCGAAAGAGATGGAAACTCCTCCTCATTGCTTGAAATGAGAGTAGCTTTAGGATATGACTCTGTAGTTCCTACTCTGCATTTCAACCTATAAAGTGAATCAAGCTTTTGTTTTCCAATGAAGTGTAGGCTTCAAAGAAACGTTAGCACTTGCTATTCGTGAGCTGGAAGGTAGAACTTTCATTTTCACATCTCGAGAAACACACCCATAATATATGTCATCATTAAGATCAAGCACTTGGTGAGGCTCACTTGTAAAAGGAATAACTCGTCATGCTTTAGTTTGTTCATGCTTGGCTTTTGAGAGCCTAATACGTACAAGTTGGGTCTTAGATGACCAGCTCTGATCGAGCTTGTCTCCAGCGAGACTCACTTGATCGAGCTTGCCCTGAGATTTAGCTTTAACAGACTTCTAGGGATTTTTCTTAAGCGCTTTTAAACGCTCACACTCATGTGTTGAGTGACCATTATTCCCGCACTAAGTACAATAATGATTATATCTAATATAACCATACTTGCCTTTACTAAGGACAAATGGTTCTCTTCGTGTAAGATTAGAAGGTTGAGTGTTCGGATGAGATTGCGCTTGTTTAATATACATGTTGTGCGCTTCCTCTTCGTGAAACCATTGTTTGTCCTGACCTAGCCCTTTCTCTAGAAAATTCACCTCTGCAAGAGTGAAATTCCTTGTCTAGTTTGATAATTTTATCATGTAACTTAGTAGATAGAGAGGGACCTGAATCGGACGAATCATGATTGTTGATACATAACACCAATCTTGCTTTCATGAAAACTGTTTGATTGACAATTTTGGCTTCCACGTTCGCAACTAGATCATGTATCTTGGTTAGTATTTCAACAAATATGTCCGTGACAGTTGAGTTAGTGCTTTGGGCAGTAGCTAAACCCTCGCCTTTACAAAGCTCACAAAATTTGATAAGAAGAGTTGGATTTGTAGACAATTTTTTATTTAACTCAGTTGGTTGATCCCTTAGATCAGCAAGTTCTTCTTGCTGATCTTTTGCTTGAGCGCAAATAGCTTTATGACCTAAGACTAATTCATTTATTAGATCAAAAAGTTTTTTCTTTGGAAGGAGTTCAAAATTGAGAGAGCTTACCTAGATGTGTTCTTCTGTGTCGGAGTCTTTGGCAGCTATTAGAGAAATATCTTTTGTTTCTTCATAGCTTAGCTCTTTGTGTGAATCTCCTCATAAGACCATCTTTGATGGCGGTTGAGCCCTTGTGCTGTCCTTGGTCATATGCCCATTACTTCGGCAATTAAAGCACACCGAGATGGAGATGGAGCTTGAGTTTGAATCTAGACATTGAACACCATTGGTTTTAATACAATGTTTTTCCGGTAGTTCGTCATTGTTGAAATTGCCTTGTTCCTTGAATAATTTCATGAGTAAACTCATAATAATAGAAATTTCTTTGTCCATCATGATTGAAACGAGAGAGAGAGATATCAATCAATGCAATTGAGCGACCATTGCTTTGATACCAATTTGTAGGATCGACGAGTTAGTCTTTTGATCGACCCTTAAGTGTTTACAAGATATATATGATAAAAACACAATTAAGCTAGTCTAATCTCCAAGTTAAACACAATAAATTAGTAATCTAATGTGTTAGAGTTGCAGAAAGGGAGATTAGCTACAATATTGAACTTAATAATATGAGTTAGAAAGTTCAGCTCAATGCAAGGATTTTTCCAATGTGAGAACCCTAAGCTTCTAATAGGCTCGTGATAAAACTCACAACTAAGATTATATTAATCAAGAGAACTTACACACAAGATCTAGTTTAAACTCTAAGTAACTCTCTCTCACAATACAATCTACGTTCAACACATACAAGAAATATCTGTCATTCAAGCTCTAAGGTGTTTCAAACACTATCTCTCTTCACAACGACCTCAGAACAGAGTATCTTTCCTCTAGATCCCATCTCTGTCTAATTCGCTTTGCTTCTCTCTTAGCAAGTGAAGTTTCCTAAGCTCTCTAGCTTTGTCTCTTAAGCTCTCTCAGCTCCTAAGCTCATGTTCCTAACAACACCTACTGCATGTTGATATTGTATTTCTAAACTTAACTCCTAAGTCTAGGAACTATAAACCTAACGACATTGAAGACGTCCACCTCAGTGATGCGGGTGATCATTGCGCTCCTGGAATGCATCAATGGTTCTACACGCTTTGTGCTTCTTCAGTTGATTCTAATAGCTTTTTCCACGTTGGCAATCCTCTCCACAACCATAGAGCATCCTTGATTTGTCCAGCTTGGCGATCCCCGTTAATCACTATCCATAGGTTGAAATCTAAAAAACTCTGGTTGTTTCCATTTCCCTTATCCTTAGCTTCTCGGCATTCCCTTCACTTGACCAAATCCTCTATGCACCGGTACAGTATTCCTCTTATAGACTCTTACTTTCTTCTCCATTGCTTGTATCTTCTCTCTTCACAGAGAAGCGTGATCCACTAGATTTACAGCGACTCTCTCTCGGTTAAAGCTAGTCCTTTCATCTTCTATCGCTTATCCTCAACACTTTATTATTCTCTTCATCACTTAGTTTGCCTTGGCGAGATTCAGCTTTTCCCGCTAGGCTTCAAGCTAGTCTCCTCTTGTACTCAGCTAGTCTTCTTGTGTCAAAGCTACTCTTATATCTCCTTGAGCTATACCTCAAAAACTTATCACACACAATGGACATCAAATACTTAGGTATATCATCATTAAAACAAGCAGAATGTTTGAGCTAGCTAGTTACACACTCTAGATCAAACCAAAAACTAAAAGTCCACTACCTTTATTTTCTTTTATTCAACTTGTAATTTTAGTATTGGTCCTAATGTATCCTAATCATAACTCACATGCCCAATTCAAAGTACTCAATTTGATAAATCATATCATCATCATACACAATTATAATATCAACATCTAAAGCATAGTAAACAGATTCAAAATCAATGTACCATTATAAGAGTTCACAAAGCATAAAATAGGGGAAAATGATAACCGACTCTAAAAATTCAAAACGACTCAAAAATTTCAAATAAAAAGGATAGTTGAGTTAATTCCCTCCCCACACTTAAAATATGGATAACAAATGTGAATTGAATAACAAAGCTAAAATATGGATGGAAGTGAAAAATACCTCTTTGACGGGTTTCCTCCCGGACAACGCCTTTTGTTAAAGTTGTAGGCTCGACTTCTTGCTCTCGATCAACCAACACTTGGCTCCTCAAAGGCCATCTCATCAAGGTATTCTCTCTTCTTCCTCACACATTAGGATCTAACACCTCGTATCTTGCTTACTCTCTTGCCGTACATCCTTTCTTTTTCCTCTTCTTCCTCACCGTGTTTAGCCCCTTTAAGAGTTTTGTAAAATGAGGCGCAGGTGCTAGGGGTTCCAGATTCCTGAGTGGTGTAAGGTCTTGATGCTTGTGTAGCTCTTGACTTGGCTCAAGCTCATCCTTCGGATCAATAATTTATGCTTTATAATCATATGGTGGGCCCGCATCATCCTCGTCGACGTTCAACAGTAAAGAGAAACCAACATCGAAGTCGATAAGGGAGAAGGCGCGAGCGCACGACTCAGGTGAGCGGTCGCAATGGAGGCGCGGTCGAGCAAGGAGCTCCGGAAAAATCACCGCAAGGGAGCGGTTGCGTGATGTCATTGTGCGGTCGCGCGTGGCCTTTGTGGGGCGTGCGGTCGTGCATGGCTGAGGCGCAGGCGCGCGGCTCTGCAGGAGCAAGTTTGTGCTCGTGCTCCTCGGGCTGCGGGTGCGCGTCTGTTCGCTCCTTGGTCTCAACTCCTTCTTCATTAGCCTGCATATTATCCGAGCTTTGGTCTCTACCTATTATCATAGCATTGACATTGATAACGCTCGGGTCAACTGTGGTCTGAAGCTGTCGTGCACCGAACCAACATTGCAACTGAGTAGATATGGCATGCGTCAATCGCTCAATCTCCGCTTCCTTGTAGTTAGTAACTTCATTATTTGGAAGCTCTGCAACCCGCTCTCTTAGTTTAGCCACCTGGTCAGCCTGGTTCTTCAATTCTTCTTCCATATCTCCTGCAAACTCAACATGTATACTTATTAGTAGCACGATTGTTGACCATACAATGGTCAACACCAAAGTTAATCAAACGAAAAACAAGAGAAAATAAGTTTGACTCCCCGACAACGGCGCCAACTTTGACGAGCGTTGTTTTGCCCTGTGAAAATAATACTTCCTAACAAGCTACTATACCTAGTAAAGTGGCGAAAAAGGGTCGAATCCCACAGGGATTCAGGTATTTGATTCTTATCTATTCAATCAAATCAACATTAAAGTAACCAAAAGGGGGAATTGAATTTAACTAAACTAACTATTGATTGGAAAACTATAATGAGAAAATACCTTGTTCAACAAGTGTCCACA
>NW_027369428.1:0-42786 GCF_046119375.1 Phyllobates terribilis
GTATATGAAAAACATGTTTTTTCAATGGCAAAAATCAATGAATATTGTAAATGCACAAACAGTAATATCTCCACATTGCACGGTGCAATTCTGAAATTTTTTGCTTTTTCCTGCTAATCCTAGCATGATAAAGAAGATTCAAAGAGAGTGAGATGCCAGCTCCTTTCATTCAGTCAGTAGCTTCAAACATTTCTGGTATATGAAAAACATGTTTTTCAATGGCAAAAATCAATGAATATTGTAAATGCACAAACAGTAATATCTCCACATTGCACGGTGCAATTCTGAAATTTTTAGCTTTTTCCTGTTAATCCTAGCATGATAAAGAAGATTCAAAGAGAGTGAGATGCCAGCTCCTTTCATTCAGTCAGTAGCTTCAAACATTTCTGGTATATGAAAAACATGTTTTTCAATGGCAAAAATCAATGAATATTGTAAATGCACAAACAGTAATATCTCCACATTGCACGGTGCAATTCTGAAATTTTTAGCTTTTTCCTGCTAATCCTAGCATGATAAAGAAGATTCAAAGAGAGTGAGATGCCAGCTCCTTTCATTCAGTCAGTAGCTTCAAACATTTCTGGTATATGAAAAACATGTTTTTCAATGGCAAAAATCAATGAATATTGTAAATGCACAAACAGTAATATCTCCACATTGCACGGTGCAATTCTGAAATTTTTAGCTTTTTCCTGTTAATCCTAGCATGATAAAGAAGATTCAAAGAGAGTGAGATGCCAGCTCCTTTCATTCAGTCAGTAGCTTCAAACATTTCTGGTATATGAAAAACATGTTTTTCAATGGCAAAAATCAATGAATATTGTAAATGCACAAACAGTAATATCTCCACATTGCAAGGTGCAATTCTGAAATTTTTAGCTTTTTCCTGCTAATCCTAGCATGATAAAGAAGATTCAAAGAGAGTGAGATGCCAGCTCCTTTCATTCAGTCAGTAGCTTCAAACATTTCTGGTATATGAAAAACATGTTTTTCAATGGCAAAAATCAATGAATATTGTAAATGCACAAACAGTAATATCTCCACATTGCAAGGTGCAATTCTGAAATTTTTTGCTTTTTCCTGCTAATCCTAGCATGATAAAGAAGATTCAAAGAGAGTGAGATGCCAGCTCCTTTCATTCAGTCAGTAGCTTCAAACATTTCTGGTATATGAAAAACATGTTTTTCAATGGCAAAAATCAATGAATATTGTAAATGCACAAACAGTAATATCTCCACATTGCACGGTGCAATTCTGAAATTTTTAGCTTTTTCCTGTTAATCCTAGCATGATAAAGAAGATTCAAAGAGAGTGAGATGCCAGCTCCTTTCATTCAGTCAGTAGCTTCAAACATTTCTGGTATATGAAAAACATGTTTTTCAATGGCAAAAATCAATGAATATTGTAAATGCACAAACAGTAATATCTCCACATTGCAAGGTGCAATTCTGAAATTTTTAGCTTTTTCCTGCTAATCCTAGCATGATAAAGAAGATTCAAAGAGAGTGAGATGCCAGCTCCTTTCATTCAGTCAGTAGCTTCAAACATTTCTGGTATATGAAAAACATGTTTTTCAATGGCAAAAATCAATGAATATTGTAAATGCACAAACAGTAATATCTCCACATTGCAAGGTGCAATTCTGAAATTTTTAGCTTTTTCCTGCTAATCCTAGCATGATAAAGAAGATTCAAAGAGAGTGAGATGCCAGCTCCTTTCATTCAGTCAGTAGCTTCAAACATTTCTGGTATATGAAAAACATGTTTTTCAATGGCAAAAAACAATGAATATTGTAAATGCACAAACAGTAATATCTCCACATTGCACGGTGCAATTCTGAAATTTTTAGCTTTTTCCTGCTAATCCTAGCATGATAAAGAAGATTCAAAGAGAGTGAGATGCCAGCTCCTTTCATTCAGTCAGTAGCTTCAAACATTTCTGGTATATGAAAAACATGTTTTTCAATGGCAAAAATCAATGAATATTGTAAATGCACAAACAGTAATATCTCCACATTGCAAGGTGCAATTCTGAAATTTTTAGCTTTTTCCTGTTAATCCTAGCATGATAAAGAAGATTCAAAGAGAGTGAGATGCCAGCTCCTTTCATTCAGTCAGTAGCTTCAAACATTTCTGGACGTTTTTCAATGGCAAAAATCAATGAATATTGTAAATGCACAAACAGTAATATCTCCACATTGCAAGGTGCAATTCTGAAATTTTTAGCTTTTTCCTGCTAATCCTAGCATGATAAAGAAGATTCAAAGAGAGTGAGATGCCAGCTCCTTTCATTCAGTCAGTAGCTTCAAACATTTCTGGTATATGAAAAACATGTTTTTCAATGGCAAAAATCAATGAATATTGTAAATGCACAAACAGTAATATCTCCACATTGCACGGTGCAATTCTGAAATTTTTTGCTTTTTCCTGCTAATCCTAGCATGATAAAGAAGATTCAAAGAGAGTGAGATGCCAGCTCCTTTCATTCAGTCAGTAGCTTCAAACATTTCTGGTATATGAAAAACATGTTTTTCAATGGCAAAAATCAATGAATATTGTAAATGCACAAACAGTAATATCTCCACATTGCACGGTGCAATTCTGAAATTTTTAGCTTTTTCCTGTTAATCCTAGCATGATAAAGAAGATTCAAAGAGAGTGAGATGCCAGCTCCTTTCATTCAGTCAGTAGCTTCAAACATTTCTGGTATATGAAAAACATGTTTTTCAATGGCAAAAATCAATGAATATTGTAAATGCACAAACAGTAATATCTCCACATTGCACGGTGCAATTCTGAAATTTTTAGCTTTTTCCTGCTAATCCTAGCATGATAAAGAAGATTCAAAGAGAGTGAGATGCCAGCTCCTTTCATTCAGTCAGTAGCTTCAAACATTTCTGGTATATGAAAAACATGTTTTTCAATGGCAAAAATCAATGAATATTGTAAATGCACAAACAGTAATATCTCCACATTGCACGGTGCAATTCTGAAATTTTTAGCTTTTTCCTGTTAATCCTAGCATGATAAAGAAGATTCAAAGAGAGTGAGATGCCAGCTCCTTTCATTCAGTCAGTAGCTTCAAACATTTCTGGTATATGAAAAACATGTTTTTCAATGGCAAAAATCAATGAATATTGTAAATGCACAAACAGTAATATCTCCACATTGCAAGGTGCAATTCTGAAATTTTTAGCTTTTTCCTGCTAATCCTAGCATGATAAAGAAGATTCAAAGAGAGTGAGATGCCAGCTCCTTTCATTCAGTCAGTAGCTTCAAACATTTCTGGTATATGAAAAACATGTTTTTCAATGGCAAAAATCAATGAATATTGTAAATGCACAAACAGTAATATCTCCACATTGCAAGGTGCAATTCTGAAATTTTTTGCTTTTTCCTGCTAATCCTAGCATGATAAAGAAGATTCAAAGAGAGTGAGATGCCAGCTCCTTTCATTCAGTCAGTAGCTTCAAACATTTCTGGTATATGAAAAACATGTTTTTCAATGGCAAAAATCAATGAATATTGTAAATGCACAAACAGTAATATCTCCACATTGCACGGTGCAATTCTGAAATTTTTAGCTTTTTCCTGTTAATCCTAGCATGATAAAGAAGATTCAAAGAGAGTGAGATGCCAGCTCCTTTCATTCAGTCAGTAGCTTCAAACATTTCTGGTATATGAAAAACATGTTTTTCAATGGCAAAAATCAATGAATATTGTAAATGCACAAACAGTAATATCTCCACATTGCAAGGTGCAATTCTGAAATTTTTAGCTTTTTCCTGCTAATCCTAGCATGATAAAGAAGATTCAAAGAGAGTGAGATGCCAGCTCCTTTCATTCAGTCAGTAGCTTCAAACATTTCTGGTATATGAAAAACATGTTTTTCAATGGCAAAAATCAATGAATATTGTAAATGCACAAACAGTAATATCTCCACATTGCAAGGTGCAATTCTGAAATTTTTTGCTTTTTCCTGCTAATCCTAGCATTATAAAGAAGATTCAAAGAGAGTGAGATGCCAGCTCCTTTCATTCAGTCAGTAGCTTCAAACATTTCTGGTATATGAAAAACATGTTTTTCAATGGCAAAAATCAATGAATATTGTAAATGCACAAACAGTAATATCTCCACATTGCACGGTGCAATTCTGAAATTTTTTGCTTTTTCCTGTTAATCCTAGCATGATAAAGAAGATTCAAAGAGAGTGAGATGCCAGCTCCTTTCATTCAGTCAGTAGCTTCAAACATTTCTGGTATATGAAAAACATGTTTTTCAATGGCAAAAAACAATGAATATTGTAAATGCACAAACAGTAATATCTCCACATTGCACGGTGCAATTCTGAAATTTTTAGCTTTTTCCTGCTAATCCTAGCATGATAAAGAAGATTCAAAGAGAGTGAGATGCCAGCTCCTTTCATTCAGTCAGTAGCTTCAAACATTTCTGGTATATGAAAAACATGTTTTTCAATGGCAAAAATCAATGAATATTGTAAATGCACAAACAGTAATATCTCCACATTGCAAGGTGCAATTCTGAAATTTTTAGCTTTTTCCTGTTAATCCTAGCATGATAAAGAAGATTCAAAGAGAGTGAGATGCCAGCTCCTTTCATTCAGTCAGTAGCTTCAAACATTTCTGGACGTTTTTCAATGGCAAAAATCAATGAATATTGTAAATGCACAAACAGTAATATCTCCACATTGCAAGGTGCAATTCTGAAATTTTTAGCTTTTTCCTGCTAATCCTAGCATGATAAAGAAGATTCAAAGAGAGTGAGATGCCAGCTCCTTTCATTCAGTCAGTAGCTTCAAACATTTCTGGTATATGAAAAACATGTTTTTCAATGGCAAAAATCAATGAATATTGTAAATGCACAAACAGTAATATCTCCACATTGCACGGTGCAATTCTGAAATTTTTTGCTTTTTCCTGCTAATCCTAGCATGATAAAGAAGATTCAAAGAGAGTGAGATGCCAGCTCCTTTCATTCAGTCAGTAGCTTCAAACATTTCTGGTATATGAAAAACATGTTTTTCAATGGCAAAAATCAATGAATATTGTAAATGCACAAACAGTAATATCTCCACATTGCACGGTGCAATTCTGAAATTTTTAGCTTTTTCCTGTTAATCCTAGCATGATAAAGAAGATTCAAAGAGAGTGAGATGCCAGCTCCTTTCATTCAGTCAGTAGCTTCAAACATTTCTGGTATATGAAAAACATGTTTTTCAATGGCAAAAATCAATGAATATTGTAAATGCACAAACAGTAATATCTCCACATTGCACGGTGCAATTCTGAAATTTTTAGCTTTTTCCTGCTAATCCTAGCATGATAAAGAAGATTCAAAGAGAGTGAGATGCCAGCTCCTTTCATTCAGTCAGTAGCTTCAAACATTTCTGGTATATGAAAAACATGTTTTTCAATGGCAAAAATCAATGAATATTGTAAATGCACAAACAGTAATATCTCCACATTGCACGGTGCAATTCTGAAATTTTTAGCTTTTTCCTGTTAATCCTAGCATGATAAAGAAGATTCAAAGAGAGTGAGATGCCAGCTCCTTTCATTCAGTCAGTAGCTTCAAACATTTCTGGTATATGAAAAACATGTTTTTCAATGGCAAAAATCAATGAATATTGTAAATGCACAAACAGTAATATCTCCACATTGCAAGGTGCAATTCTGAAATTTTTAGCTTTTTCCTGCTAATCCTAGCATGATAAAGAAGATTCAAAGAGAGTGAGATGCCAGCTCCTTTCATTCAGTCAGTAGCTTCAAACATTTCTGGTATATGAAAAACATGTTTTTCAATGGCAAAAATCAATGAATATTGTAAATGCACAAACAGTAATATCTCCACATTGCAAGGTGCAATTCTGAAATTTTTTGCTTTTTCCTGCTAATCCTAGCATGATAAAGAAGATTCAAAGAGAGTGAGATGCCAGCTCCTTTCATTCAGTCAGTAGCTTCAAACATTTCTGGTATATGAAAAACATGTTTTTCAATGGCAAAAATCAATGAATATTGTAAATGCACAAACAGTAATATCTCCACATTGCACGGTGCAATTCTGAAATTTTTAGCTTTTTCCTGTTAATCCTAGCATGATAAAGAAGATTCAAAGAGAGTGAGATGCCAGCTCCTTTCATTCAGTCAGTAGCTTCAAACATTTCTGGTATATGAAAAACATGTTTTTCAATGGCAAAAATCAATGAATATTGTAAATGCACAAACAGTAATATCTCCACATTGCAAGGTGCAATTCTGAAATTTTTAGCTTTTTCCTGCTAATCCTAGCATGATAAAGAAGATTCAAAGAGAGTGAGATGCCAGCTCCTTTCATTCAGTCAGTAGCTTCAAACATTTCTGGTATATGAAAAACATGTTTTTCAATGGCAAAAATCAATGAATATTGTAAATGCACAAACAGTAATATCTCCACATTGCAAGGTGCAATTCTGAAATTTTTTGCTTTTTCCTGCTAATCCTAGCATGATAAAGAAGATTCAAAGAGAGTGAGATGCCAGCTCCTTTCATTCAGTCAGTAGCTTCAAACATTTCTGGTATATGAAAAACATGTTTTTCAATGGCAAAAATCAATGAATATTGTAAATGCACAAACAGTAATATCTCCACATTGCACGGTGCAATTCTGAAATTTTTTGCTTTTTCCTGTTAATCCTAGCATGATAAAGAAGATTCAAAGAGAGTGAGATGCCAGCTCCTTTCATTCAGTCAGTAGCTTCAAACATTTCTGGTATATGAAAAACATGTTTTTCAATGGCAAAAATCAATGAATATTGTAAATGCACAAACAGTAATATCTCCACATTGCAAGGTGCAATTCTGAAATTTTTAGCTTTTTCCTGCTAATCCTAGCATGATAAAGAAGATTCAAAGAGAGTGAGATGCCAGCTCCTTTCATTCAGTCAGTAGCTTCAAACATTTCTGGTATATGAAAAACATGTTTTTCAATGGCAAAAATCAATGAATATTGTAAATGCACAAACAGTAATATCTCCACATTGCAAGGTGCAATTCTGAAATTTTTTGCTTTTTCCTGCTAATCCTAGCATGATAAAGAAGATTCAAAGAGAGTGAGATGCCAGCTCCTTTCATTCAGTCAGTAGCTTCAAACATTTCTGGTATATGAAAAACATGTTTTTCAATGGCAAAAATCAATGAATATTGTAAATGCACAAACAGTAATATCTCCACATTGCACGGTGCAATTCTGAAATTTTTAGCTTTTTCCTGTTAATACTAGCATGATAAAGAAGATTCAAAGAGAGTGAGATGCCAGCTCCTTTCATTCAGTCAGTAGCTTCAAACATTTCTGGTATATGAAAAACATGTTTTTCAATGGCAAAAATCAATGAATATTGTAAATGCACAAACAGTAATATCTCCACATTGCAAGGTGCAATTCTGAAATTTTTTGCTTTTTCCTGCTAATCCTAGCATGATAAAGAAGATTCAAAGAGAGTGAGATGCCAGCTCCTTTCATTCAGTCAGTAGCTTCAAACATTTCTGGTATATGAAAAACATGTTTTTCAATGGCAAAAATCAATGAATATTGTAAATGCACAAACAGTAATATCTCCACATTGCAAGGTGCAATTCTGAAATTTTTTGCTTTTTCCTGTTAATCCTAGCATGATAAAGAAGATTCAAAGAGAGTGAGATGCCAGCTCCTTTCATTCAGTCAGTAGCTTCAAACATTTCTGGACGTTTTTCAATGGCAAAAATCAATGAATATTGTAAATGCACAAACAGTAATATCTCCACATTGCAAGGTGCAATTCTGAAATTTTTTGCTTTTTCCTGCTAATCCTAGCATGATAAAGAAGATTCAAAGAGAGTGAGATGCCAGCTCCTTTCATTCAGTCAGTAGCTTCAAACATTTCTGGTATATGAAAAACATGTTTTTCAATGGCAAAAATCAATGAATATTGTAAATGCACAAACAGTAATATCTCCACATTGCAAGGTGCAATTCTGAAATTTTTTGCTTTTTCCTGCTAATCCTAGCATGATAAAGAAGATTCAAAGAGAGTGAGATGCCAGCTCCTTTCATTCAGTCAGTAGCTTCAAACATTTCTGGTATATGAAAAACATGTTTTTCAATGGCAAAAATCAATGAATATTGTAAATGCACAAACAGTAATATCTCCACATTGCAAGGTGCAATTCTGAAATTTTTAGCTTTTTCCTGTTAATCCTAGCATGATAAAGAAGATTCAAAGAGAGTGAGATGCCAGCTCCTTTCATTCAGTCAGTAGCTTCAAACATTTCTGGTATATGAAAAACATGTTTTTCAATGGCAAAAATCAATGAATATTGTAAATGCACAAACAGTAATATCTCCACATTGCAAGGTGCAATTCTGAAATTTTTAGCTTTTTCCTGTTAATCCTAGCATGATAAAGAAGATTCAAAGAGAGTGAGATGCCAGCTCCTTTCATTCAGTCAGTAGCTTCAAACATTTCTGGTATATGAAAAACATGTTTTTCAATGGCAAAAATCAATGAATATTGTAAATGCACAAACAGTAATATCTCCACATTGCACGGTGCAATTCTGAAATTTTTTGCTTTTTCCTGTTAATCCTAGCATGATAAAGAAGATTCAAAGAGAGTGAGATGCCAGCTCCTTTCATTCAGTCAGTAGCTTCAAACATTTCTGGTATATGAAAAACATGTTTTTCAATGGCAAAAATCAATGAATATTGTAAATGCACAAACAGTAATATCTCCACATTGCACGGTGCAATTCTGAAATTTTTAGCTTTTTCCTGTTAATCCTAGCATGATAAAGAAGATTCAAAGAGAGTGAGATGCCAGCTCCTTTCATTCAGTCAGTAGCTTCAAACATTTCTGGACGTTTTTCAATGGCAAAAATCAATGAATATTGTAAATGCACAAACAGTAATATCTCCACATTGCAAGGTGCAATTCTGAAATTTTTTGCTTTTTCCTGCTAATCCTAGCATGATAAAGAAGATTCAAAGAGAGTGAGATGCCAGCTCCTTTCATTCAGTCAGTAGCTTCAAACATTTCTGGTATATGAAAAACATGTTTTTCAATGGCAAAAATCAATGAATATTGTAAATGCACAAACAGTAATATCTCCACATTGCACGGTGCAATTCTGAAATTTTTAGCTTTTTCCTGTTAATCCTAGCATGATAAAGAAGATTCAAAGATAGTGAGATGCCAGCTCCTTTCATTCAGTCAGTAGCTTCAAACATTTCTGGTATATGAAAAACATGTTTTTCAATGGCAAAAATCAATGAATATTGTAAATGCACAAACAGTAATATCTCCACATTGCAAGGTGCAATTCTGAAATTTTTAGCTTTTTCCTGTTAATCCTAGCATGATAAAGAAGATTCAAAGAGAGTGAGATGCCAGCTCCTTTCATTCAGTCAGTAGCTTCAAACATTTCTGGACGTTTTTCAATGGCAAAAATCAATGAATATTGTAAATGCACAAACAGTAATATCTCCACATTGCAAGGTGCACTTCTGAAATTTTTTGCTTTTTCCTGTTAATCCTAGCATGATAAAGAAGATTCAAAGAGAGTGAGATGCCAGCTCCTTTCATTCAGTCAGTAGCTTCAAACATTTCTGGTATATGAAAAACATGTTTTTCAATGGCAAAAATCAATGAATATTGTAAATGCACAAACAGTAATATCTCCACATTGCAAGGTGCAATTCTGAAATTTTTAGCTTTTTCCTGCTAATCCTAGCATGATAAAGAAGATTCAAAGAGAGTGAGATGCCAGCTCCTTTCATTCAGTCAGTAGCTTCAAACATTTCTGGTATATGAAAAACATGTTTTTCAATGGCAAAAATCAATGAATATTGTAAATGCACAAACAGTAATATCTCCACATTGCACGGTGCAATTCTGAAATTTTTTGCTTTTTCCTGTTAATCCTAGCATGATAAAGAAGATTCAAAGAGAGTGAGATGCCAGCTCCTTTCATTCAGTCAGTAGCTTCAAACATTTCTGGTATATGAAAAACATGTTTTTCAATGGCAAAAATCAATGAATATTGTAAATGCACAAACAGTAATATCTCCACATTGCAAGGTGCAATTCTGAAATTTTTAGCTTTTTCCTGTTAATCCTAGCATGATAAAGAAGATTCAAAGAGAGTGAGATGCCAGCTCCTTTCATTCAGTCAGTAGCTTCAAACATTTCTGGACGTTTTTCAATGGCAAAAATCAATGAATATTGTAAATGCACAAACAGTAATATCTCCACATTGCAAGGTGCAATTCTGAAATTTTTAGCTTTTTCCTGTTAATCCTAGCATGATAAAGAAGATTCAAAGAGAGTGAGATGCCAGCTCCTTTCATTCAGTCAGTAGCTTCAAACATTTCTGGTATATGAAAAACATGTTTTTCAATGGCAAAAATCAATGAATATTGTAAATGCACAAACAGTAATATCTCCACATTGCACGGTGCAATTCTGAAATTTTTAGCTTTTTCCTGCTAATCCTAGCATGATAAAGAAGATTCAAAGAGAGTGAGATGCCAGCTCCTTTCATTCAGTCAGTAGCTTCAAACATTTCTGGTATATGAAAAACATGTTTTTCAATGGCAAAAATCAATGAATATTGTAAATGCACAAACAGTAATATCTCCACATTGCACGGTGCAATTCTGAAATTTTTAGCTTTTTCCTGTTAATCCTAGCATGATAAAGAAGATTCAAAGAGAGTGAGATGCCAGCTCCTTTCATTCAGTCAGTAGCTTCAAACATATCTGGTATATGAAAAACATGTTTTTCAATGGCAAAAATCAATGAATATTGTAAATGCACAAACAGTAATATCTCCACATTGCAAGGTGCAATTCTGAAATTTTTTGCTTTTTCCTGCTAATCCTAGCATGATAAAGAAGATTCAAAGAGAGTGAGATGCCAGCTCCTTTCATTCAGTCAGTAGCTTCAAACATTTCTGGTATATGAAAAACATGTTTTTCAATGGCAAAAATCAATGAATATTGTAAATGCACAAACAGTAATATCTCCACATTGCAAGGTGCAATTCTGAAATTTTTTGCTTTTTCCTGCTAATCCTAGCATGATAAAGAAGATTCAAAGAGAGTGAGATGCCAGCTCCTTTCATTCAGTCAGTAGCTTCAAACATTTCTGGTATATGAAAAACATGTTTTTCAATGGCAAAAATCAATGAATATTGTAAATGCACAAACAGTAATATCTCCACATTGCACGGTGCAATTCTGAAATTTTTTGCTTTTTCCTGTTAATCCTAGCATTATAAAGAAGATTCAAAGAGAGTGAGATGCCAGCTCCTTTCATTCAGTCAGTAGCTTCAAACATTTCTGGTATATGAAAAACATGTTTTTCAATGGCAAAAATCAATGAATATTGTAAATGCACAAACAGTAATATCTCCACATTGCAAGGTGCAATTCTGAAATTTTTAGCTTTTTCCTGCTAATCCTAGCATGATAAAGAAGATTCAAAGAGAGTGAGATGCCAGCTCCTTTCATTCAGTCAGTAGCTTCAAACATTTCTGGTATATGAAAAACATGTTTTTCAATGGCAAAAATCAATGAATATTGTAAATGCACAAACAGTAATATCTCCACATTGCAAGGTGCAATTCTGAAATTTTTTGCTTTTTCCTGCTAATCCTAGCATGATAAAGAAGATTCAAAGAGAGTGAGATGCCAGCTCCTTTCATTCAGTCAGTAGCTTCAAACATTTCTGGTATATGAAAAACATGTTTTTCAATGGCAAAAATCAATGAATATTGTAAATGCACAAACAGTAATATCTCCACATTGCACGGTGCAATTCTGAAATTTTTAGCTTTTTCCTGTTAATCCTAGCATGATAAAGAAGATTCAAAGAGAGTGAGATGCCAGCTCCTTTCATTCAGTCAGTAGCTTCAAACATTTCTGGTATATGAAAAACATGTTTTTCAATGGCAAAAATCAATGAATATTGTAAATGCACAAACAGTAATATCTCCACATTGCAAGGTGCAATTCTGAAATTTTTTGCTTTTTCCTGCTAATCCTAGCATGATAAAGAAGATTCAAAGAGAGTGAGATGCCAGCTCCTTTCATTCAGTCAGTAGCTTCAAACATTTCTGGTATATGAAAAACATGTTTTTCAATGGCAAAAATCAATGAATATTGTAAATGCACAAACAGTAATATCTCCACATTGCAAGGTGCAATTCTGAAATTTTTTGCTTTTTCCTGTTAATCCTAGCATGATAAAGAAGATTCAAAGAGAGTGAGATGCCAGCTCCTTTCATTCAGTCAGTAGCTTCAAACATTTCTGGACGTTTTTCAATGGCAAAAATCAATGAATATTGTAAATGCACAAACAGTAATATCTCCACATTGCAAGGTGCAATTCTGAAATTTTTTGCTTTTTCCTGCTAATCCTAGCATGATAAAGAAGATTCAAAGAGAGTGAGATGCCAGCTCCTTTCATTCAGTCAGTAGCTTCAAACATTTCTGGTATATGAAAAACATGTTTTTCAATGGCAAAAATCAATGAATATTGTAAATGCACAAACAGTAATATCTCCACATTGCAAGGTGCAATTCTGAAATTTTTTGCTTTTTCCTGCTAATCCTAGCATGATAAAGAAGATTCAAAGAGAGTGAGATGCCAGCTCCTTTCATTCAGTCAGTAGCTTCAAACATTTCTGGTATATGAAAAACATGTTTTTCAATGGCAAAAATCAATGAATATTGTAAATGCACAAACAGTAATATCTCCACATTGCAAGGTGCAATTCTGAAATTTTTAGCTTTTTCCTGTTAATCCTAGCATGATAAAGAAGATTCAAAGAGAGTGAGATGCCAGCTCCTTTCATTCAGTCAGTAGCTTCAAACATTTCTGGTATATGAAAAACATGTTTTTCAATGGCAAAAATCAATGAATATTGTAAATGCACAAACAGTAATATCTCCACATTGCAAGGTGCAATTCTGAAATTTTTTGCTTTTTCCTGCTAATCCTAGCATGATAAAGAAGATTCAAAGAGAGTGAGATGCCAGCTCCTTTCATTCAGTCAGTAGCTTCAAACATTTCTGGTATATGAAAAACATGTTTTTCAATGGCAAAAATCAATGAATATTGTAAATGCACAAACAGTAATATCTCCACATTGCACGGTGCAATTCTGAAATTTTTAGCTTTTTCCTGTTAATCCTAGCATGATATAGAAGATTCAAAGAGAGTGAGATGCCAGCTCCTTTCATTCAGTCAGTAGCTTCAAACATTTCTGGACGTTTTTCAATGGCAAAAATCAATGAATATTGTAAATGCACAAACAGTAATATCTCCACATTGCAAGGTGCAATTCTGAAATTTTTAGCTTTTTCCTGCTAATCCTAGCATGATAAAGAAGATTCAAAGAGAGTGAGATGCCAGCTCCTTTCATTCAGTCAGTAGCTTCAAACATTTCTGGTATATGAAAAACATGTTTTTCAATGGCAAAAATCAATGAATATTGTAAATGCACAAACAGTAATATCTCCACATTGCAAGGTGCAATTCTGAAATTTTTTGCTTTTTCCTGTTAATCCTAGCATGATAAAGAAGATTCAAAGAGAGTGAGATGCCAGCTCCTTTCATTCAGTCAGTAGCTTCAAACATTTCTGGTATATGAAAAACATGTTTTTCAATGGCAAAAATCAATGAATATTGTAAATGCACAAACAGTAATATCTCCACATTGCACGGTGCAATTCTGAAATTTTTAGCTTTTTCCTGTTAATCCTAGCATGATAAAGAAGATTCAAAGAGAGTGAGATGCCAGCTCCTTTCATTCAGTCAGTAGCTTCAAACATTTCTGGTATATGAAAAACATGTTTTTCAATGGCAAAAATCAATGAATATTGTAAATGCACAAACAGTAATATCTCCACATTGCACGGTGCAATTCTGAAATTTTTAGCTTTTTCCTGCTAATCCTAGCATGATAAAGAAGATTCAAAGAGAGTGAGATGCCAGCTCCTTTCATTCAGTCAGTAGCTTCAAACATTTCTGGTATATGAAAAACATGTTTTTCAATGGCAAAAATCAATGAATATTGTAAATGCACAAACAGTAATATCTCCACATTGCAAGGTGCAATTCTGAAATTTTTTGCTTTTTCCTGCTAATCCTAGCATGATAAAGAAGATTCAAAGAGAGTGAGATGCCAGCTCCTTTCATTCAGTCAGTAGCTTCAAACATTTCTGGACGTTTTTCAATGGCAAAAATCAATGAATATTGTAAATGCACAAACAGTAATATCTCCACATTGCAAGGTGCAATTCTGAAATTTTTAGCTTTTTCCTGTTAATCCTAGCATGATAAAGAAGATTCAAAGAGAGTGAGATGCCAGCTCATTTCATTCAGTCAGTAGCTTCAAACATTTCTGGTATATGAAAAACATGTTTTTCAATGGCAAAAATCAATGAATATTGTAAATGCACAAACAGTAATATCTCCACATTGCACGGTGCAATTCTGAAATTTTTAGCTTTTTCCTGTTAATCCTAGCATGATAAAGAAGATTCAAAGAGAGTGAGATGCCAGCTCCTTTCATTCAGTCAGTAGCTTCAAACATTTCTGGTATTTGAAAAACATGTTTTTCAATGGCAAAAATCAATGAATATTGTAAATGCACAAACAGTAATATCTCCACATTGCAAGGTGCAATTCTGAAATTTTTAGCTTTTTCCTGTTAATCCTAGCATGATAAAGAAGATTCATAGAGAGTGAGATGCCAGCTCCTTTCATTCAGTCAGTAGCTTCAAACATTTCTGGTATATGAAAAACATGTTTTTCAATGGCAAAAATCAATGAATATTGTAAATGCACAAACAGTAATATCTCCACATTGCACGGTGCAATTCTGAAATTTTTAGCTTTTTCCTGCTAATCCTAGCATGATAAAGAAGATTCAAAGAGAGTGAGATGCCAGCTCCTTTCATTCAGTCAGTAGCTTCAAACATTTCTGGTATATGAAAAACATGTTTTTCAATGGCAAAAATCAATGAATATTGTAAATGCACAAACAGTAATATCTCCACATTGCAAGGTGCAATTCTGAAATTTTTAGCTTTTTCCTGTTATTCCTAGCATGATAAAGAAGATTCAAAGAGAGTGAGATGCCAGCTCCTTTCATTCAGTCAGTAGCTTCAAACATTTCTGGACGTTTTTCAATGGCAAAAATCAATGAATATTGTAAATGCACAAACAGTAATATCTCCACATTGCAAGGTGCAATTCTGAAATTTTTAGCTTTTTCCTGCTAATCCTAGCATGATAAAGAAGATTCAAAGAGAGTGAGATGCCAGCTCCTTTCATTCAGTCAGTAGCTTCAAACATTTCTGGTATATGAAAAACATGTTTTTCAATGGCAAAAATCAATGAATATTGTAAATGCACAAACAGTAATATCTCCACATTGCACGGTGCAATTCTGAAATTTTTAGCTTTTTCCTGTTAATCCTAGCATGATAAAGAAGATTCAAAGAGAGTGAGATGCCAGCTCCTTTCATTCAGTCAGTAGCTTCAAACATTTCTGGACGTTTTTCAATGGCAAAAATCAATGAATATTGTAAATGCACAAACAGTAATATCTCCACATTGCAAGGTGCAATTCTGAAATTTTTAGCTTTTTCCTGCTAATCCTAGCATGATAAAGAAGATTCAGAGTGAGATGCCAGCTCCTTTCATTCAGTCAGTAGCTTCAAACATTTCTGGTATATGAAAAACATGTTTTTCAATGGCAAAAATCAATGAATATTGTAAATGCACAAACAGTAATATCTCCACATTGCACGGTGCAATTCTGAAATTTTTAGCTTTTTCCTGTTAATCCTAGCATGATAAAGAAGATTCAAAGAGAGTGAGATGCCAGCTCCTTTCATTCAGTCAGTAGCTTCAAACATTTCTGGTATATGAAAAACATGTTTTTCAATGGCAAAAATCAATGAATATTGTAAATGCACAAACAGTAATATCTCCACATTGCACGGTGCAATTCTGAAATTTTTAGCTTTTTCCTGCTAATCCTAGCATGATAAAGAAGATTCAAAGAGAGTGAGATGCCAGCTCCTTTCATTCAGTCAGTAGCTTCAAACATTTCTGGTATATGAAAAACATGTTTTTCAATGGCAAAAATCAATGAATATTGTAAATGCACAAACAGTAATATCTCCACATTGCAAGGTGCAATTCTGAAATTTTTTGCTTTTTCCTGCTAATCCTAGCATGATAAAGAAGATTCAAAGAGAGTGAGATGCCAGCTCCTTTCATTCAGTCAGTAGCTTCAAACATTTCTGGACGTTTTTCAATGGCAAAAATCAATGAATATTGTAAATGCACAAACAGTAATATCTCCACATTGCAAGGTGCAATTCTGAAATTTTTAGCTTTTTCCTGTTAATCCTAGCATGATAAAGAAGATTCAAAGAGAGTGAGATGCCAGCTCCTTTCATTCAGTCAGTAGCTTCAAACATTTCTGGTATATGAAAAACATGTTTTTCAATGGCAAAAATCAATGAATATTGTAAATGCACAAACAGTAATATCTCCACATTGCACGGTGCAATTCTGAAATTTTTAGCTTTTTCCTGTTAATCCTAGCATGATAAAGAAGATTCAAAGAGAGTGAGATGCCAGCTCCTTTCATTCAGTCAGTAGCTTCAAACATTTCTGGTATATGAAAAACATGTTTTTCAATGGCAAAAATCAATGAATATTGTAAATGCACAAACAGTAATATCTCCACATTGCAAGGTGCAATTCTGAAATTTTTAGCTTTTTCCTGTTAATCCTAGCATGATAAAGAAGATTCAAAGAGAGTGAGATGCCAGCTCCTTTCATTCAGTCAGTAGCTTCAAACATTTCTGGTATATGAAAAACATGTTTTTCAATGGCAAAAATCAATGAATATTGTAAATGCACAAACAGTAATATCTCCACATTGCACGGTGCAATTCTGAAATTTTTAGCTTTTTCCTGCTAATCCTAGCATGATAAAGAAGATTCAAAGAGAGTGAGATGCCAGCTCCTTTCATTCAGTCAGTAGCTTCAAACATTTCTGGTATATGAAAAACATGTTTTTCAATGGCAAAAATCAATGAATATTGTAAATGCACAAACAGTAATATCTCCACATTGCAAGGTGCAATTCTGAAATTTTTAGCTTTTTCCTGTTAATCCTAGCATGATAAAGAAGATTCAAAGAGAGTGAGATGCCAGCTCCTTTCATTCAGTCAGTAGCTTCAAACATTTCTGGACGTTTTTCAATGGCAAAAATCAATGAATATTGTAAATGCACAAACAGTAATATCTCCACATTGCAAGGTGCAATTCTGAAATTTTTAGCTTTTTCCTGCTAATCCTAGCATGATAAAGAAGATTCAAAGAGAGTGAGATGCCAGCTCCTTTCATTCAGTCAGTAGCTTCAAACATTTCTGGTATATGAAAAACATGTTTTTCAATGGCAAAAATCAATGAATATTGTAAATGCACAAACAGTAATATCTCCACATTGCACGGTGCAATTCTGAAATTTTTAGCTTTTTCCTGTTAATCCTAGCATGATAAAGAAGATTCAAAGAGAGTGAGATGCCAGCTCCTTTCATTCAGTCAGTAGCTTCAAACATTTCTGGACGTTTTTCAATGGCAAAAATCAATGAATATTGTAAATGCACAAACAGTAATATCTCCACATTGCAAGGTGCAATTCTGAAATTTTTAGCTTTTTCCTGCTAATACTAGCATGATAAAGAAGATTCAGAGTGAGATGCCAGCTCCTTTCATTCAGTCAGTAGCTTCAAACATTTCTGGTATATGAAAAACATGTTTTTCAATGGCAAAAATCAATGAATATTGTAAATGCACAAACAGTAATATCTCCACATTGCAAGGTGCAATTCTGAAATTTTTTGCTTTTTCCTGTTAATCCTAGCATGATAAAGAAGATTCAAAGAGAGTGAGATGCCAGCTCCTTTCATTCAGTCAGTAGCTTCAAACATTTCTGGTATATGAAAAACATGTTTTTCAATGGCAAAAATCAATGAATATTGTAAATGCACAAACAGTAATATCTCCACATTGCACGGTGCAATTCTGAAATTTTTAGCTTTTTCCTGTTAATCCTAGCATGATAAAGAAGATTCAAAGAGAGTGAGATGCCAGCTCCTTTCATTCAGTCAGTAGCTTCAAACATTTCTGGTATATGAAAAACATGTTTTTCAATGGCAAAAATCAATGAATATTGTAAATGCACAAACAGTAATATCTCCACATTGCACGGTGCAATTCTGAAATTTTTAGCTTTTTCCTGCTAATCCTAGCATGATAAAGAAGATTCAAAGAGAGTGAGATGCCAGCTCCTTTCATTCAGTCAGTAGCTTCAAACATTTCTGGTATATGAAAAACATGTTTTTCAATGGCAAAAATCAATGAATATTGTAAATGCACAAACAGTAATATCTCCACATTGCAAGGTGCAATTCTGAAATTTTTAGCTTTTTCCTGTTAATCCTAGCATGATAAAGAAGATTCAAAGAGAGTGAGATGCCAGCTCCTTTCATTCAGTCAGTAGCTTCAAACATTTCTGGACGTTTTTCAATGGCAAAAATCAATGAATATTGTAAATGCACAAACAGTAATATCTCCACATTGCAAGGTGCAATTCTGAAATTTTTAGCTTTTTCCTGCTAATCCTAGCATGATAAAGAAGATTCAAAGAGAGTGAGATGCCAGCTCCTTTCATTCAGTCAGTAGCTTCAAACATTTCTGGTATATGAAAAACATGTTTTTCAATGGCAAAAATCAATGAATATTGTAAATGCACAAACAGTAATATCTCCACATTGCAAGGTGCAATTCTGAAATTTTTTGCTTTTTCCTGTTAATCCTAGCATGATAAAGAAGATTCAAAGAGAGTGAGATGCCAGCTCCTTTCATTCAGTCAGTAGCTTCAAACATTTCTGGTATATGAAAAACATGTTTTTCAATGGCAAAAATCAATGAATATTGTAAATGCACAAACAGTAATATCTCCACATTGCACGGTGCAATTCTGAAATTTTTAGCTTTTTCCTGTTAATCCTAGCATGATAAAGAAGATTCAAAGAGAGTGAGATGCCAGCTCCTTTCATTCAGTCAGTAGCTTCAAACATTTCTGGTATATGAAAAACATGTTTTTCAATGGCAAAAATCAATGAATATTGTAAATGCACAAACAGTAATATCTCCACATTGCACGGTGCAATTCTGAAATTTTTAGCTTTTTCCTGCTAATCCTAGCATGATAAAGAAGATTCAAAGAGAGTGAGATGCCAGCTCCTTTCATTCAGTCAGTAGCTTCAAACATTTCTGGTATATGAAAAACATGTTTTTCAATGGCAAAAATCAATGAATATTGTAAATGCACAAACAGTAATATCTCCACATTGCAAGGTGCAATTCTGAAATTTTTAGCTTTTTCCTGTTAATCCTAGCATGATAAAGAAGATTCAAAGAGAGTGAGATGCCAGCTCCTTTCATTCAGTCAGTAGCTTCAAACATTTCTGGACGTTTTTCAATGGCAAAAATCAATGAATATTGTAAATGCACAAACAGTAATATCTCCACATTGCAAGGTGCAATTCTGAAATTTTTAGCTTTTTCCTGCTAATCCTAGCATGATAAAGAAGATTCAAAGAGAGTGAGATGCCAGCTCCTTTCATTCAGTCAGTAGCTTCAAACATTTCTGGTATATGAAAAACATGTTTTTCAATGGCAAAAATCAATGAATATTGTAAATGCACAAACAGTAATATCTCCACATTGCACGGTGCAATTCTGAAATTTTTTGCTTTTTCCTGCTAATCCTAGCATGATAAAGAAGATTCAAAGAGAGTGAGATGCCAGCTCCTTTCATTCAGTCAGTAGCTTCAAACATTTCTGGTATATGAAAAACATGTTTTTCAATGGCAAAAATCAATGAATATTGTAAATGCACAAACAGTAATATCTCCACATTGCATGGTGCAATTCTGAAATTTTTAGCTTTTTCCTGTTAATCCTAGCATGATAAAGAAGATTCAAAGAGAGTGAGATGCCAGCTCCTTTCATTCAGTCAGTAGCTTCAAACATTTCTGGTATATGAAAAACATGTTTTTCAATGGCAAAAATCAATGAATATTGTAAATGCACAAACAGTAATATCTCCACATTGCACGGTGCAATTCTGAAATTTTTAGCTTTTTCCTGCTAATCCTAGCATGATAAAGAAGATTCAAAGAGAGTGAGATGCCAGCTCCTTTCATTCAGTCAGTAGCTTCAAACATTTCTGGTATATGAAAAACATGTTTTTCAATGGCAAAAATCAATGAATATTGTAAATGCACAAACAGTAATATCTCCACATTGCACGGTGCAATTCTGAAATTTTTAGCTTTTTCCTGTTAATCCTAGCATGATAAAGAAGATTCAAAGAGAGTGAGATGCCAGCTCCTTTCATTCAGTCAGTAGCTTCAAACATTTCTGGTATATGAAAAACATGTTTTTCAATGGCAAAAATCAATGAATATTGTAAATGCACAAACAGTAATATCTCCACATTGCAAGGTGCAATTCTGAAATTTTTAGCTTTTTCCTGCTAATCCTAGCATGATAAAGAAGATTCAAAGAGAGTGAGATGCCAGCTCCTTTCATTCAGTCAGTAGCTTCAAACATTTCTGGTATATGAAAAACATGTTTTTCAATGGCAAAAATCAATGAATATTGTAAATGCACAAACAGTAATATCTCCACATTGCAAGGTGCAATTCTGAAATTTTTTGCTTTTTCCTGCTAATCCTAGCATGATAAAGAAGATTCAAAGAGAGTGAGATGCCAGCTCCTTTCATTCAGTCAGTAGCTTCAAACATTTCTGGTATATGAAAAACATGTTTTTCAATGGCAAAAATCAATGAATATTGTAAATGCACAAACAGTAATATCTCCACATTGCACGGTGCAATTCTGAAATTTTTTGCTTTTTCCTGTTAATCCTAGCATGATAAAGAAGATTCAAAGAGAGTGAGATGCCAGCTCCTTTCATTCAGTCAGTAGCTTCAAACATTTCTGGTATATGAAAAACATGTTTTTCAATGGTAAAAATCAATGAATATTGTAAATGCACAAACAGTAATATCTCCACATTGCAAGGTGCAATTCTGAAATTTTTTGCTTTTTCCTGCTAATCCTAGCATGATAAAGAAGATTCAAAGAGAGTGAGATGCCAGCTCCTTTCATTCAGTCAGTAGCTTCAAACATTTCTGGTATATGAAAAACATGTTTTTCAATGGCAAAAATCAATGAATATTGTAAATGCACAAACAGTAATATCTCCACATTGCAAGGTGCAATTCTGAAATTTTTTGCTTTTTCCTGCTAATCCTAGCATGATAAAGAAGATTCAAAGAGAGTGAGATGCCAGCTCCTTTCATTCAGTCAGTAGCTTCAAACATTTCTGGTATATGAAAAACATGTTTTTCAATGGCAAAAATCAATGAATATTGTAAATGCACAAACAGTAATATCTCCACATTGCAAGGTGCAATTCTGAAATTTTTTGCTTTTTCCTGTTAATCCTAGCATGATAAAGAAGATTCAAAGAGAGTGAGATGCCAGCTCCTTTCATTCAGTCAGTAGCTTCAAACATTTCTGGTATATGAAAAACATGTTTTTCAATGGCAAAAATCAATGAATATTGTAAATGCACAAACAGTAATATCTCCACATTGCAAGGTGCAATTCTGAAATTTTTTGCTTTTTCCTGTTAATCCTAGCATGATAAAGAAGATTCAAAGAGAGTGAGATGCCAGCTCCTTTCATTCAGTCAGTAGCTTCAAACATTTCTGGACGTTTTTCAATGGCAAAAATCAATGAATATTGTAAATGCACAAACAGTAATATCTCCACATTGCAAGGTGCAATTCTGAAATTTTTTGCTTTTTCCTGCTAATCCTAGCATGATAAAGAAGATTCAAAGAGAGTGAGATGCCAGCTCCTTTCATTCAGTCAGTAGCTTCAAACATTTCTGGTATATGAAAAACATGTTTTTCAATGGCAAAAATCAATGAATATTGTAAATGCACAAACAGTAATATCTCCACATTGCAAGGTGCAATTCTGAAATTTTTTGCTTTTTCCTGCTAATCCTAGCATGATAAAGAAGATTCAAAGAGAGTGAGATGCCAGCTCCTTTCATTCAGTCAGTAGCTTCAAACATTTCTGGTATATGAAAAACATGTTTTTCAATGGCAAAAATCAATGAATATTGTAAATCCACAAACAGTAATATCTCCACATTGCAAGGTGCAATTCTGAAATTTTTAGCTTTTTCCTGTTAATCCTAGCATGATAAAGAAGATTCAAAGAGAGTGAGATGCCAGCTCCTTTCATTCAGTCAGTAGCTTCAAACATTTCTGGTATATGAAAAACATGTTTTTCAATGGCAAAAATCAATGAATATTGTAAATGCACAAACAGTAATATCTCCACATTGCAAGGTGCAATTCTGAAATTTTTAGCTTTTTCCTGTTAATCCTAGCATGATAAAGAAGATTCAAAGAGAGTGAGATGCCAGCTCCTTTCATTCAGTCAGTAGCTTCAAACATTTCTGGTATATGAAAAACATGTTTTTCAATGGCAAAAATCAATGAATATTGTAAATGCACAAACAGTAATATCTCCACATTGCACGGTGCAATTCTGAAATTTTTTGCTTTTTCCTGTTAATCCTAGCATGATAAAGAAGATTCAAAGAGAGTGAGATGCCAGCTCCTTTCATTCAGTCAGTAGCTTCAAACATTTCTGGTATATGAAAAACATGTTTTTCAATGGCAAAAATCAATGAATATTGTAAATGCACAAACAGTAATATCTCCACATTGCAAGGTGCAATTCTGAAATTTTTTGCTTTTTCCTGTTAATCCTAGCATGATAAAGAAGATTCAAAGAGAGTGAGATGCCAGCTCCTTTCATTCAGTCAGTAGCTTCAAACATTTCTGGTATATGAAAAACATGTTTTTCAATGGCAAAAATCAATGAATATTGTAAATGCACAAACAGTAATATCTCCACATTGCACGGTGCAATTCTGAAATTTTTAGCTTTTTCCTGTTAATCCTAGCATGATAAAGAAGATTCAAAGAGAGTGAGATGCCAGCTCCTTTCATTCAGTCAGTAGCTTCAAACATTTCTGGACGTTTTTCAATGGCAAAAATCAATGAATATTGTAAATGCACAAACAGTAATATCTCCACATTGCAAGGTGCAATTCTGAAATTTTTTGCTTTTTCCTGCTAATCCTAGCATGATAAAGAAGATTCAAAGAGAGTGAGATGCCAGCTCCTTTCATTCAGTCAGTAGCTTCAAACATTTCTGGTATATGAAAAACATGTTTTTCAATGGCAAAAATCAATGAATATTGTAAATGCACAAACAGTAATATCTCCACATTGCACGGTGCAATTCTGAAATTTTTAGCTTTTTCCTGTTAATCCTAGCATGATAAAGAAGATTCAAAGAGAGTGAGATGCCAGCTCCTTTCATTCAGTCAGTAGCTTCAAACATTTCTGGTATATGAAAAACATGTTTTTCAATGGCAAAAAACAATGAATATTGTAAATGCACAAACAGTAATATCTCCACATTGCAAGGTGCAATTCTGAAATTTTTAGCTTTTTCCTGTTAATCCTAGCATGATAAAGAAGATTCAAAGAGAGTGAGATGCCAGCTCCTTTCATTCAGTCAGTAGCTTCAAACATTTCTGGTATATGAAAAACATGTTTTTCAATGGCAAAAATCAATGAATATTGTAAATGCACAAACAGTAATATCTCCACATTGCACGGTGCAATTCTGAAATTTTTTGCTTTTTCCTGCTAATCCTAGCATGATAAAGAAGATTCAAAGAGAGTGAGATGCCAGCTCCTTTCATTCAGTCAGTAGCTTCAAACATTTCTGGACGTTTTTCAATGGCAAAAATCAATGAATATTGTAAATGCACAAACAGTAATATCTCCACATTGCACGGTGCAATTCTGAAATTTTTTGCTTTTTCCTGTTAATCCTAGCATGATAAAGAAGATTCAAAGAGAGTGAGATGCCAGCTCCTTTCATTCAGTCAGTAGCTTCAAACATTTCTGGTATATGAAAAACATGTTTTTCAATGGCAAAAATCAATGAATATTGTAAATGCACAAACAGTAATATCTCCACATTGCACGGTGCAATTCTGAAATTTTTTGCTTTTTCCTGCTAATCCTAGCATGATAAAGAAGATTCAAAGAGAGTGAGATGCCAGCTCCTTTCATTCAGTCAGTAGCTTCAAACATTTCTGGACGTTTTTCAATGGCAAAAATCAATGAATATTGTAAATGCACAAACAGTAATATCTCCACATTGCAAGGTGCAATTCTGAAATTTTTAGCTTTTTCCTGTTAATCCTAGCATGATAAAGAAGATTCAAAGAGAGTGAGATGCCAGCTCCTTTCATTCAGTCAGTAGCTTCAAACATTTCTGGTATATGAAAAACATGTTTTTCAATGGCAAAAATCAATGAATATTGTAAATGCACAAACAGTAATATCTCCACATTGCACGGTGCAATTCTGAAATTTTTTGCTTTTTCCTGCTAATCCTAGCATGATAAAGAAGATTCAAAGAGAGTGAGATGCCAGCTCCTTTCATTCAGTCAGTAGCTTCAAACATTTCTGGTATATGAAAAACATGTTTTTCAATGGCAAAAATCAATGAATATTGTAAATGCACAAACAGTAATATCTCCACATTGCACGGTGCAATTCTGAAATTTTTTGCTTTTTCCTGTTAATCCTAGCATGATAAAGAAGATTCAAAGAGAGTGAGATGCCAGCTCCTTTCATTCAGTCAGTAGCTTCAAACATTTCTGGTATATGAAAAACATGTTTTTCAATGGCAAAAATCAATGAATATTGTAAATGCACAAACAGTAATATCTCCACATTGCACGGTGCAATTCTGAAATTTTTAGCTTTTTCCTGCTAATCCTAGCATGATAAAGAAGATTCAAAGAGAGTGAGATGCCAGCTCCTTTCATTCAGTCAGTAGCTTCAAACATTTCTGGACGTTTTTCAATGGCAAAAATCAATGAATATTGTAAATGCACAAACAGTAATATCTCCACATTGCACGGTGCAATTCTGAAATTTTTTGCTTTTTCCTGCTAATCCTAGCATGATAAAGAAGATTCAAAGAGAGTGAGATGCCAGCTCCTTTCATTCAGTCAGTAGCTTCAAACATTTCTGGTATATGAAAAACATGTTTTTCAATGGCAAAAATCAATGAATATTGTAAATGCACAAACAGTAATATCTCCACATTGCACGGTGCAATTCTGAAATTTTTAGCTTTTTCCTGTTAATCCTAGCATGATAAAGAAGATTCAAAGAGAGTGAGATGCCAGCTCCTTTCATTCAGTCAGTAGCTTCAAACATTTCTGGTATATGAAAAACATGTTTTTCAATGGCAAAAATCAATGAATATTGTAAATGCACAAACAGTAATATCTCCACATTGCACGGTGCAATTCTGAAATTTTTAGCTTTTTCCTGCTAATCCTAGCATGATAAAGAAGATTCAAAGAGAGTGAGATGCCAGCTCCTTTCATTCAGTCAGTAGCTTCAAACATTTCTGGTATATGAAAAACATGTTTTTCAATGGCAAAAATCAATGAATATTGTAAATGCACAAACAGTAATATCTCCACATTGCACGGTGCAATTCTGAAATTTTTTGCTTTTTCCTGCTAATCCTAGCATGATAAAGAAGATTCAAAGAGAGTGAGATGCCAGCTCCTTTCATTCAGTCAGTAGCTTCAAACATTTCTGGTATATGAAAAACATGTTTTTCAATGGCAAAAATCAATGAATATTGTAAATGCACAAACAGTAATATCTCCACATTGCACGGTGCAATTCTGAAATTTTTAGCTTTTTCCTGCTAATCCTAGCATGATAAAGAAGATTCAAAGAGAGTGAGATGCCAGCTCCTTTCATTCAGTCAGTAGCTTCAAACATTTCTGGTATATGAAAAACATGTTTTTCAATGGCAAAAATCAATGAATATTGTAAATGCACAAACAGTAATATCTCCACATTGCACGGTGCAATTCTGAAATTTTTTGCTTTTTCCTGTTAATCCTAGCATGATAAAGAAGATTCAAAGAGAGTGAGATGCCAGCTCCTTTCATTCAGTCAGTAGCTTCAAACATTTCTGGTATATGAAAAACATGTTTTTCAATGGCAAAAATCAATGAATATTGTAAATGCACAAACAGTAATATCTCCACATTGCACGGTGCAATTCTGAAATTTTTTGCTTTTTCCTGCTAATCCTAGCATGATAAAGAAGATTCAAAGAGAGTGAGATGCCAGCTCCTTTCATTCAGTCAGTAGCTTCAAACATTTCTGGACGTTTTTCAATGGCAAAAATCAATGAATATTGTAAATGCACAAACAGTAATATCTCCACATTGCACGGTGCAATTCTGAAATTTTTTGCTTTTTCCTGCTAATCCTAGCATGATAAAGAAGATTCAAAGAGAGTGAGATGCCAGCTCCTTTCATTCAGTCAGTAGCTTCAAACATTTCTGGTATATGAAAAACATGTTTTTCAATGGCAAAAATCAATGAATATTGTAAATGCACAAACAGTAATATCTCCACATTGCACGGTGCAATTCTGAAATTTTTAGCTTTTTCCTGTTAATCCTAGCATGATAAAGAAGATTCAAAGAGAGTGAGATGCCAGCTCCTTTCATTCAGTCAGTAGCTTCAAACATTTCTGGTATATGAAAAACATGTTTTTCAATGGCAAAAATCAATGAATATTGTAAATGCACAAACAGTAATATCTCCACATTGCACGGTGCAATTCTGAAATTTTTAGCTTTTTCCTGCTAATCCTAGCATGATAAAGAAGATTCAAAGAGAGTGAGATGCCAGCTCCTTTCATTCAGTCAGTAGCTTCAAACATTTCTGGTATATGAAAAACATGTTTTTCAATGGCAAAAATCAATGAATATTGTAAATGCACAAACAGTAATATCTCCACATTGCACGGTGCAATTCTGAAATTTTTTGCTTTTTCCTGCTAATCCTAGCATGATAAAGAAGATTCAAAGAGAGTGAGATGCCAGCTCCTTTCATTCAGTCAGTAGCTTCAAACATTTCTGGTATATGAAAAACATGTTTTTCAATGGCAAAAATCAATGAATATTGTAAATGCACAAACAGTAATATCTCCACATTGCACGGTGCAATTCTGAAATTTTTAGCTTTTTCCTGCTAATCCTAGCATGATAAAGAAGATTCAAAGAGAGTGAGATGCCAGCTCCTTTCATTCAGTCAGTAGCTTCAAACATTTCTGGTATATGAAAAACATGTTTTTCAATGGCAAAAATCAATGAATATTGTAAATGCACAAACAGTAATATCTCCACATTGCAAGGTGCAATTCTGAAATTTTTAGCTTTTTCCTTTTAATCCTAGCATGGTAAAGAAGATTCAAAGAGAGTGAGATGCCAGCTCCTTTCATTCAGTCAGTAGCTTCAAACATTTCTGGTATATGAAAAACATGTTTTTCAATGGCAAAAATCAATGAATATTGTAAATGCACAAACAGTAATATCTCCACATTGCAAGGTGCAATTCTGAAATTTTTTGCTTTTTCCTGCTAATCCTAGCATGATAAAGAAGATTCAAAGAGAGTGAGATGCCAGCTCCTTTCATTCAGTCAGTAGCTTCAAACATTTCTGGTATATGAAAAACATGTTTTTCAATGGCAAAAATCAATGAATATTGTAAATGCACAAACAGTAATATCTCCACATTGCAAGGTGCAATTCTGAAATTTTTTGCTTTTTCCTGCTAATCCTAGCATGATAAAGAAGATTCAAAGAGAGTGAGATGCCAGCTCCTTTCATTCAGTCAGTAGCTTCAAACATTTCTGGACGTTTTTCAATGGCAAAAATCAATGAATATTGGAAATGCACAAACAGTAATATCTCCACATTGCAAGGTGCAATTCTGAAATTTTTAGCTTTTTCCTGCTAATCCTAGCATGATAAAGAAGATTCAAAGAGAGTGAGATGCCAGCTCCTTTCATTCAGTCAGTAGCTTCAAACATTTCTGGACGTTTTTCAATGGCAAAAATCAATGAATATTGTAAATGCACAAACAGTAATATCTCCACATTGCACGGTGCAATTCTGAAATTTTTAGCTTTTTCCTGCTAATCCTAGCATGATAAAGAAGATTCAAAGAGAGTGAGATGCCAGCTCCTTTCATTCAGTCAGTAGCTTCAAACATTTCTGGTATATGAAAAACATGTTTTTCAATGGCAAAAATCAATGAATATTGTAAATGCACAAACAGTAATATCTCCACATTGCAAGGTGCAATTCTGAAATTTTTTGCTTTTTCCTGCTAATCCTAGCATGATAAAGAAGATTCAAAGAGAGTGAGATGCCAGCTCCTTTCATTCAGTCAGTAGCTTCAAACATTTCTGGTATATGAAAAACATGTTTTTCAATGGCAAAAATCAATGAATATTGTAAATGCACAAACAGTAATATCTCCACCTTGCACGGTGCAATTCTGAAATTTTTAGCTTTTTCCTGCTAATCCTAGCATGATAAAGAAGATTCAAAGAGAGTGAGATGCCAGCTCCTTTCATTCAGTCAGTAGCTTCAAACATTTCTGGACGTTTTTCAATGGCAAAAATCAATGAATATTGTAAATGCACAAACAGTAATATCTCCACATTGCACGGTGCAATTCTGAAATTTTTAGCTTTTTCCTGCTAATCCTAGCATGATAAAGAAGATTCTAAGAGAGTGAGATGCCAGCTCCTTTCATTCAGTCAGTAGCTTCAAACATTTCTGGTATATGAAAAACATGTTTTTCAATGGCAAAAATCAATGAATATTGTAAATGCACAAACAGTAATATCTCCACATTGCAAGGTGCAATTCTGAAATTTTTTGCTTTTTCCTGTTAATCCTAGCATGATAAAGAAGATTCAAAGAGAGTGAGATGCCAGCTCCTTTCATTCAGTCAGTAGCTTCAAACATTTCTGGTATATGAAAAACATGTTTTTCAATGGCAAAAATCAATGAATATTGTAAATGCACAAACAGTAATATCTCCACATTGCAAGGTGCAATTCTGAAATTTTTAGCTTTTTCCTGTTAATCCTAGCATGATAAAGAAGATTCAAAGAGAGTGAGATGCCAGCTCCTTTCATTCAGTCAGTAGCTTCAAACATTTCTGGTATATGAAAAACATGTTTTTCAATGGCAAAAATCAATGAATATTGTAAATGCACAAACAGTAATATCTCCACATTGCACGGTGCAATTCTGAAATTTTTAGCTTTTTCCTGTTAATCCTAGCATGATAAAGAAGATTCAAAGAGAGTGAGATGCCAGCTCCTTTCATTCAGTCAGTAGCTTCAAACATTTCTGGTATATGAAAAACATGTTTTTCAATGGCAAAAATCAATGAATATTGTAAATGCACAAACAGTAATATCTCCACATTGCAAGGTGCAATTCTGAAATTTTTTGCTTTTTCCTGCTAATCCTAGCATGATAAAGAAGATTCAAAGAGAGTGAGATGCCAGCTCCTTTCATTCAGTCAGTAGCTTCAAACATTTCTGGTATATGAAAAACATGTTTTTCAATGGCAAAAATCAATGAATATTGTAAATGCACAAACAGTAATATCTCCACATTGCAAGGTGCAATTCTGAAATTTTTAGCTTTTTCCTGCTAATCCTAGCATGATAAAGAAGATTCAAAGAGAGTGAGATGCCAGCTCCTTTCATTCAGTCAGTAGCTTCAAACATTTCTGGTATATGAAAAACATGTTTTTCAATGGCAAAAATCAATGAATATTGTAAATGCACAAACAGTAATATCTCCACATTGCACGGTGCAATTCTGAAATTTTTTGCTTTTTCCTGCTAATCCTAGCATGATAAAGAAGATTCAAAGAGAGTGAGATGCCAGCTCCTTTCATTCAGTCAGTAGCTTCAAACATTTCTGGACGTTTTTCAATGGCAAAAATCAATGAATATTGTAAATGCACAAACAGTAATATCTCCACATTGCAAGGTGCAATTCTGAAATTTTTTGCTTTTTCCTGCTAATCCTAGCATGATAAAGAAGATTCAAAGAGAGTGAGATGCCAGCTCCTTTCATTCAGTCAGTAGCTTCAAACATTTCTGGTATATGAAAAACATGTTTTTCAATGGCAAAAATCAATGAATATTGTAAATGCACAAACAGTAATATCTCCACATTGCACGGTGCAATTCTGAAATTTTTAGCTTTTTCCTGTTAATCCTAGCATGATAAAGAAGATTCAAAGAGAGTGAGATGCCAGCTCCTTTCATTCAGTCAGTAGCTTCAAACATTTCTGGTATATGAAAAACATGTTTTTCAATGGCAAAAATCAATGAATATTGTAAATGCACAAACAGTAATATCTCCACATTGCACGGTGCAATTCTGAAATTTTTAGCTTTTTCCTGTTAATCCTAGCATGATAAAGAAGATTCAAAGAGAGTGAGATGCCAGCTCCTTTCATTCAGTCAGTAGCTTCAAACATTTCTGGACGTTTTTCAATGGCAAAAATCAATGAATATTGTAAATGCACAAACAGTAACATCTCCACATTGCACGGTGCAATTCTGAAATTTTTAGCTTTTTCCTGTTAATCCTAGCATGATAAAGAAGATTCAAAGAGAGTGAGATGCCAGCTCCTTTCATTCAGTCAGTAGCTTCAAACATTTCTGGTATATGAAAAACATGTTTTTCAATGGCAAAAATCAATGAATATTGTAAATGCACAAACAGTAATATCTCCACATTGCAAGGTGCAATTCTGAAATTTTTTGCTTTTTCCTGTTAATCCTAGCATGATAAAGAAGATTCAAAGAGAGTGAGATGCCAGCTCCTTTCATTCAGTCAGTAGCTTCAAACATTTCTGGTATATGAAAAACATGTTTTTCAATGGCAAAAATCAATGAATATTGTAAATGCACAAACAGTAATATCTCCACATTGCAAGGTGCAATTCTGAAATTTTTAGCTTTTTCCTGTTAATCCTAGCATGATAAAGAAGATTCAAAGAGAGTGAGATGCCAGCTCCTTTCATTCAGTCAGTAGCTTCAAACATTTCTGGACGTTTTTCAATGGCAAAAATCAATGAATATTGTAAATGCACAAACAGTAATATCTCCACATTGCACGGTGCAATTCTGAAATTTTTAGCTTTTTCCTGTTAATCCTAGCATGATAAAGAAGATTCAAAGAGAGTGAGATGCCAGCTCCTTTCATTCAGTCAGTAGCTTCAAACATTTCTGGTATATGAAAAACATGTTTTTCAATGGCAAAAATCAATGAATATTGTAAATGCACAAACAGTAATATCTCCACATTGCAAGGTGCAATTCTGAAATTTTTTGCTTTTTCCTGTTAATCCTAGCATGATAAAGAAGATTCAAAGAGAGTGAGATGCCAGCTCCTTTCATTCAGTCAGTAGCTTCAAACATTTCTGGTATATGAAAAACATGTTTTTCAATGGCAAAAATCAATGAATATTGTAAATGCACAAACAGTAATATCTCCACATTGCACGGTGCAATTCTGAAATTTTTTGCTTTTTCCTGTTAATCCTAGCATGATAAAGAAGATTCAAAGAGAGTGAGATGCCAGCTCCTTTCATTCAGTCAGTAGCTTCAAACATTTCTGGACGTTTTTCAATGGCAAAAATCAATGAATATTGTAAATGCACAAACAGTAATATCTCCACATTGCAAGGTGCAATTCTGAAATTTTTAGCTTTTTCCTGTTAATCCTAGCATGATAAAGAAGATTCAAAGAGAGTGAGATGCCAGCTCCTTTCATTCAGTCAGTAGCTTCAAACATTTCTGGTATATGAAAAACATGTTTTTCAATGGCAAAAATCAATGAATATTGTAAATGCACAAACAGTAATATCTCCACATTGCACGGTGCAATTCTGAAATTTTTTGCTTTTTCCTGCTAATCCTAGCATGATAAAGAAGATTCAAAGAGAGTGAGATGCCAGCTCCTTTCATTCAGTCAGTAGCTTCAAACATTTCTGGACGTTTTTCAATGGCAAAAATCAATGAATATTGTAAATGCACAAACAGTAATATCTCCACATTGCACGGTGCAATTCTGAAATTTTTAGCTTTTTCCTGTTAATCCTAGCATGATAAAGAAGATTCAAAGAGAGTGAGATGCCAGCTCCTTTCATTCAGTCAGTAGCTTCAAACATTTCTGGTATATGAAAAACATGTTTTTCAATGGCAAAAATCAATGAATATTGTAAATGCACAAACAGTAATATCTCCACATTGCACGGTGCAATTCTGAAATTTTTTGCTTTTTCCTGCTAATCCTAGCATGATAAAGAAGATTCAAAGAGAGTGAGATGCCAGCTCCTTTCATTCAGTCAGTAGCTTCAAACATTTCTGGACGTTTTTCAATGGCAAAAATCAATGAATATTGTAAATGCACAAACAGTAATATCTCCACATTGCACGGTGCAATTCTGAAATTTTTTGCTTTTTCCTGCTAATCCTAGCATGATAAAGAAGATTCAAAGAGAGTGAGATGCCAGCTCCTTTCATTCAGTCAGTAGCTTCAAACATTTCTGGTATATGAAAAACATGTTTTTCAATGGCAAAAATCAATGAATATTGTAAATGCACAAACAGTAATATCTCCACATTGCAAGGTGCAATTCTGAAATTTTTAGCTTTTTCCTGTTAATCCTAGCATGATAAAGAAGATTCAAAGAGAGTGAGATGCCAGCTCCTTTCATTCAGTCAGTAGCTTCAAACATTTCTGGTATATGAAAAACATGTTTTTCAATGGCAAAAATCAATGAATATTGTAAATGCACAAACAGTAATATCTCCACATTGCAAGGTGCAATTCTGAAATTTTTAGCTTTTTCCTGCTAATCCTAGCATGATAAAGAAGATTCAAAGAGAGTGAGATGCCAGCTCCTTTCATTCAGTCAGTAGCTTCAAACATTTCTGGACGTTTTTCAATGGCAAAAATCAATGAATATTGTAAATGCACAAACAGTAATATCTCCACATTGCACGGTGCAATTCTGAAATTTTTTGCTTTTTCCTGCTAATCCTAGCATGATAAAGAAGATTCAAAGAGAGTGAGATGCCAGCTCCTTTCATTCAGTCAGTAGCTTCAAACATTTCTGGTATATGAAAAACATGTTTTTCAATGGCAAAAATCAATGAATATTGTAAATGCACAAACAGTAATATCTCCACATTGCAAGGTGCAATTCTGAAATTTTTTGCTTTTTCCTGTTAATCCTAGCATGATAAAGAAGATTCAAAGAGAGTGAGATGCCAGCTCCTTTCATTCAGTCAGTAGCTTCAAACATTTCTGGACGTTTTTCAATGGCAAAAATCAATGAATATTGTAAATGCACAAACAGTAATATCTCCACATTGCAAGGTGCAATTCTGAAATTTTTAGCTTTTTCCTGTTAATCCTAGCATGATAAAGAAGATTCAAAGAGAGTGAGATGCCAGCTCCTTTCATTCAGTTAGTAGCTTCAAACATTTCTGGTATATGAAAAACATGTTTTTCAATGGCAAAAATCAATGAATATTGTAAATGCACAAACAGTAATATCTCCACATTGCACGGTGCAATTCTGAAATTTTTTGCTTTTTCCTGTTAATCCTAGCATGATAAAGAAGATTCAAAGAGAGTGAGATGCCAGCTCCTTTCATTCAGTCAGTAGCTTCAAACATTTCTGGACGTTTTTCAATGGCAAAAATCAATGAATATTGTAAATGCACAAACAGTAATATCTCCACATTGCAAGGTGCAATTCTGAAATTTTTAGCTTTTTCCTGTTAATCCTAGCATGATAAAGAAGATTCAAAGAGAGTGAGATGCCAGCTCCTTTCATTCAGTCAGTAGCTTCAAACATTTCTGGTATATGAAAAACATGTTTTTCAATGGCAAAAATCAATGAATATTGTAAATGCACAAACAGTAATATCTCCACATTGCACGGTGCAATTCTGAAATTTTTTGCTTTTTCCTGCTAATCCTAGCATGATAAAGAAGATTCAAAGAGAGTGAGATGCCAGCTCCTTTCATTCAGTCAGTAGCTTCAAACATTTCTGGACGTTTTTCAATGGCAAAAATCAATGAATATTGTAAATGCACAAACAGTAATATCTCCACATTGCACGGTGCAATTCTGAAATTTTTAGCTTTTTCCTGTTAATCCTAGCATGATAAAGAAGATTCAAAGAGAGTGAGATGCCAGCTCCTTTCATTCAGTCAGTAGCTTCAAACATTTCTGGTATATGAAAAACATGTTTTTCAATGGCAAAAATCAATGAATATTGTAAATGCACAAACAGTAATATCTCCACATTGCAAGGTGCAATTCTGAAATTTTTTGCTTTTTCCTGTTAATCCTAGCATGATAAAGAAGATTCAAAGAGAGTGAGATGCCAGCTCCTTTCATTCAGTCAGTAGCTTCAAACATTTCTGGTATATGAAAAACATGTTTTTCAATGGCAAAAATCAATGAATATTGTAAATGCACAAACAGTAATATCTCCACATTGCACGGTGCAATTCTGAAATTTTTTGCTTTTTCCTGTTAATCCTAGCATGATAAAGAAGATTCAAAGAGAGTGAGATGCCAGCTCCTTTCATTCAGTCAGTAGCTTCAAACATTTCTGGACGTTTTTCAATGGCAAAAATCAATGAATATTGTAAATGCACAAACAGTAATATCTCCACATTGCAAGGTGCAATTCTGAAATTTTTAGCTTTTTCCTGTTAATCCTAGCATGATAAAGAAGATTCAAAGAGAGTGAGATGCCAGCTCCTTTCATTCAGTCAGTAGCTTCAAACATTTCTGGTATATGAAAAACATGTTTTTCAATGGCAAAAATCAATGAATATTGTAAATGCACAAACAGTAATATCTCCACATTGCACGGTGCAATTCTGAAATTTTTTGCTTTTTCCTGCTAATCCTAGCATGATAAAGAAGATTCAAAGAGAGTGAGATGCCAGCTCCTTTCATTCAGTCAGTAGCTTCAAACATTTCTGGTATATGAAAAACATGTTTTTCAATGGCAAAAATCAATGAATATTGTAAATGCACAAACAGTAATATCTCCACATTGCAAGGTGCAATTCTGAAATTTTTAGCTTTTTCCTGCTAATCCTAGCATGATAAAGAAGATTCAAAGAGAGTGAGATGCCAGCTCCTTTCATTCAGTCAGTAGCTTCAAACATTTCTGGTATATGAAAAACATGTTTTTCAATGGCAAAAATCAATGAATATTGTAAATGCACAAACAGTAATATCTCCACATTGCACGGTGCAATTCTGAAATTTTTTGCTTTTTCCTGTTAATCCTAGCATGATAAAGAAGATTCAAAGAGAGTGAGATGCCAGCTCCTTTCATTCAGTCAGTAGCTTCAAACATTTCTGGACGTTTTTCAATGGCAAAAATCAATGAATATTGTAAATGCACAAACAGTAATATCTCCACATTGCAAGGTGCAATTCTGAAATTTTTAGCTTTTTCCTGTTAATCCTAGCATGATAAAGAAGATTCAAAGAGAGTGAGATGCCAGCTCCTTTCATTCAGTCAGTAGCTTCAAACATTTCTGGTATATGAAAAACATGTTTTTCAATGGCAAAAATCAATGAATATTGTAAATGCACAAACAGTAATATCTCCACATTGCACGGTGCAATTCTGAAATTTTTTGCTTTTTCCTGCTAATCCTAGCATGATAAAGAAGATTCAAAGAGAGTGAGATGCCAGCTCCTTTCATTCAGTCAGTAGCTTCAAACATTTCTGGACGTTTTTCAATGGCAAAAATCAATGAATATTGTAAATGCACAAACAGTAATATCTCCACATTGCACGGTGCAATTCTGAAATTTTTAGCTTTTTCCTGTTAATCCTAGCATGATAAAGAAGATTCAAAGAGAGTGAGATGCCAGCTCCTTTCATTCAGTCAGTAGCTTCAAACATTTCTGGTATATGAAAAACATGTTTTTCAATGGCAAAAATCAATGAATATTGTAAATGCACAAACAGTAATATCTCCACATTGCACGTTGCAATTCTGAAATTTTTTGCTTTTTCCTGCTAATCCTAGCATGATAAAGAAGATTCAAAGAGAGTGAGATGCCAGCTCCTTTCATTCAGTCAGTAGCTTCAAACATTTCTGGACGTTTTTCAATGGCAAAAATCAATGAATATTGTAAATGCACAAACAGTAATATCTCCACATTGCACGGTGCAATTCTGAAATTTTTTGCTTTTTCCTGCTAATCCTAGCATGATAAAGAAGATTCAAAGAGAGTGAGATGCCAGCTCCTTTCATTCAGTCAGTAGCTTCAAACATTTCTGGTATATGAAAAACATGTTTTTCAATGGCAAAAATCAATGAATATTGTAAATGCACAAACAGTAATATCTCCACATTGCAAGGTGCAATTCTGAAATTTTTAGCTTTTTCCTGTTAATCCTAGCATGATAAAGAAGATTCAAAGAGAGTGAGATGCCAGCTCCTTTCATTCAGTCAGTAGCTTCAAACATTTCTGGTATATGAAAAACATGTTTTTCAATGGCAAAAATCAATGAATATTGTAAATGCACAAACAGTAATATCTCCACATTGCAAGGTGCAATTCTGAAATTTTTAGCTTTTTCCTGCTAATCCTAGCATGATAAAGAAGATTCAAAGAGAGTGAGATGCCAGCTCCTTTCATTCAGTCAGTAGCTTCAAACATTTCTGGACGTTTTTCAATGGCAAAAATCAATGAATATTGTAAATGCACAAACAGTAATATCTCCACATTGCACGGTGCAATTCTGAAATTTTTTGCTTTTTCCTGCTAATCCTAGCATGATAAAGAAGATTCAAAGAGAGTGAGATGCCAGCTCCTTTCATTCAGTCAGTAGCTTCAAACATTTCTGGACGTTTATCAATGGCAAAAATCAATGAATATTGTAAATGCACAAACAGTAATATCTCCACATTGCAAGGTGCAATTCTGAAATTTTTAGCTTTTTCCTGTTAATCCTAGCATGATAAAGAAGATTCAAAGAGAGTGAGATGCCAGCTCCTTTCATTCAGTCAGTAGCTTCAAACATTTCTGGTATATGAAAAACATGTTTTTCAATGGCAAAAATCAATGAATATTGTAAATGCACAAACAGTAATATCTCCACATTGCACGGTGCAATTCTGAAATTTTTTGCTTTTTCCTGCTAATCCTAGCATGATAAAGAAGATTCAAAGAGAGTGAGATGCCAGCTCCTTTCATTCAGTCAGTAGCTTCAAACATTTCTGGTATATGAAAAACATGTTTTTCAATGGCAAAAATCAATGAATATTGTAAATGCACAAACAGTAATATCTCCACATTGCACGGTGCAATTCTGAAATTTTTTGCTTTTTCCTGCTAATCCTAGCATGATAAAGAAGATTCAAAGAGAGTGAGATGCCAGCTCCTTTCATTCAGTCAGTAGCTTCAAACATTTCTGGACGTTTTTCAATGGCAAAAATCAATGAATATTGTAAATGCACAAACAGTAATATCTCCACATTGCACGGTGCAATTCTGAAATTTTTTGCTTTTTCCTGCTAATCCTAGCATGATAAAGAAGATTCAAAGAGAGTGAGATGCCAGCTCCTTTCATTCAGTCAGTAGCTTCAAACATTTCTGGACGTTTTTCAATGGCAAAAATCAATGAATATTGTAAATGCACAAACAGTAATATCTCCACATTGCAAGGTGCAATTCTGAAATTTTTTGCTTTTTCCTGCTAATCCTAGCATGATAAAGAAGATTCAAAGAGAGTGAGATGCCAGCTCCTTTCATTCAGTCAGTAGCTTCAAACATTTCTGGTATATGAAAAACATGTTTTTCAATGGCAAAAATCAATGAATATTGTAAATGCACAAACAGTAATATCTCCACATTGCAAGGTGCAATTCTGAAATTTTTAGCTTTTTCCTGTTAATCCTAGCATGATAAAGAAGATTCAAAGAGAGTGAGATGCCAGCTCCTTTCATTCAGTCAGTAGCTTCAAACATTTCTGGTATATGAAAAACATGTTTTTCAATGGCAAAAATCAATGAATATTGTAAATGCACAAACAGTAATATCTCCACATTGCAAGGTGCAATTCTGAAATTTTTAGCTTTTTCCTGCTAATCCTAGCATGATAAAGAAGATTCAAAGAGAGTGAGATGCCAGCTCCTTTCATTCAGTCAGTAGCTTCAAACATTTCTGGACGTTTTTCAATGGCAAAAATCAATGAATATTGTAAATGCACAAACAGTAATATCTCCACATTGCACGGTGCAATTCTGAAATTTTTTGCTTTTTCCTGCTAATCCTAGCATGATAAAGAAGATTCAAAGAGAGTGAGATGCCAGCTCCTTTCATTCAGTCAGTAGCTTCAAACATTTCTGGTATATGAAAAACATGTTTTTCAATGGCAAAAATCAATGAATATTGTAAATGCACAAACAGTAATATCTCCACATTGCAAGGTGCAATTCTGAAATTTTTTGCTTTTTCCTGTTAATCCTAGCATGATAAAGAAGATTCAAAGAGAGTGAGATGCCAGCTCCTTTCATTCAGTCAGTAGCTTCAAACATTTCTGGACGTTTTTCAATGGCAAAAATCAATGAATATTGTAAATGCACAAACAGTAATATCTCCACATTGCAAGGTGCAATTCTGAAATTTTTAGCTTTTTCCTGTTAATCCTAGCATGATAAAGAAGATTCAAAGAGAGTGAGATGCCAGCTCCTTTCATTCAGTCAGTAGCTTCAAACATTTCTGGTATATGAAAAACATGTTTTTCAATGGCAAAAATCAATGAATATTGTAAATGCACAAACAGTAATATCTCCACATTGCACGGTGCAATTCTGAAATTTTTTGCTTTTTCCTGCTAATCCTAGCATGATAAAGAAGATTCAAAGAGAGTGAGATGCCAGCTCCTTTCATTCAGTCAGTAGCTTCAAACATTTCTGGTATATGAAAAACATGTTTTTCAATGGCAAAAATCAATGAATATTGTAAATGCACAAACAGTAATATCTCCACATTGCACGGTGCAATTCTGAAATTTTTTGCTTTTTCCTGCTAATCCTAGCATGATAAAGAAGATTCAAAGAGAGTGAGATGCCAGCTCCTTTCATTCAGTCAGTAGCTTCAAACATTTCTGGACGTTTTTCAATGGCAAAAATCAATGAATATTGTAAATGCACAAACAGTAATATCTCCACATTGCACGGTGCAATTCTGAAATTTTTTGCTTTTTCCTGCTAATCCTAGCATGATAAAGAAGATTCAAAGAGAGTGAGATGCCAGCTCCTTTCATTCAGTCAGTAGCTTCAAACATTTCTGGACGTTTTTCAATGGCAAAAATCAATGAATATTGTAAATGCACAAACAGTAATATCTCCACATTGCAAGGTGCAATTCTGAAATTTTTTGCTTTTTCCTGCTAATCCTAGCATGATAAAGAAGATTCAAAGAGAGTGAGATGCCAGCTCCTTTCATTCAGTCAGTAGCTTCAAACATTTCTGGTATATGAAAAACATGTTTTTCAATGGCAAAAATCAATGAATATTGTAAATGCACAAACAGTAATATCTCCACATTGCACGGTGCAATTCTGAAATTTTTAGCTTTTTCCTGTTAATCCTAGCATGATAAAGAAGATTCAAAGAGAGTGAGATGCCAGCTCCTTTCATTCAGTCAGTAGCTTCAAACATTTCTGGTATATGAAAAACATGTTTTTCAATGGCAAAAATCAATGAATATTGTAAATGCACAAACAGTAATATCTCCACATTGCACGGTGCAATTCTGAAATTTTTAGCTTTTTCCTGTTAATCCTAGCATGATAAAGAAGATTCAAAGAGAGTGAGATGCCAGCTCCTTTCATTCAGTCAGTAGCTTCAAACATTTCTGGACGTTTTTCAATGGCAAAAATCAATGAATATTGTAAATGCACAAACAGTAATATCTCCACATTGCACGGTGCAATTCTGAAATTTTTAGCTTTTTCCTGTTAATCCTAGCATGATAAAGAAGATTCAAAGAGAGTGAGATGCCAGCTCCTTTCATTCAGTCAGTAGCTTCAAACATTTCTGGTATATGAAAAACATGTTTTTCAATGGCAAAAATCAATGAATATTGTAAATGCACAAACAGTAATATCTCCACATTGCAAGGTGCAATTCTGAAATTTTTTGCTTTTTCCTGTTAATCCTAGCATGATAAAGAAGATTCAAAGAGAGTGAGATGCCAGCTCCTTTCATTCAGTCAGTAGCTTCAAACATTTCTGGTTTATGAAAAACATGTTTTTCAATGGCAAAAATCAATGAATATTGTAAATGCACAAACAGTAATATCTCCACATTGCAAGGTGCAATTCTGAAATTTTTAGCTTTTTCCTGTTAATCCTAGCATGATAAAGAAGATTCAAAGAGAGTGAGATGCCAGCTCCTTTCATTCAGTCAGTAGCTTCAAACATTTCTGGACGTTTTTCAATGGCAAAAATCAATGAATATTGTAAATGCACAAACAGTAATATCTCCACATTGCACAGTGCAATTCTGAAATTTTTAGCTTTTTCCTGTTAATCCTAGCATGATAAAGAAGATTCAAAGAGAGTGAGATGCCAGCTCCTTTCATTCAGTCAGTAGCTTCAAACATTTCTGGTATATGAAAAACATGTTTTTCAATGGCAAAAATCAATGAATATTGTAAATGCACAAACAGTAATATCTCCACATTGCAAGGTGCAATTCTGAAATTTTTTGCTTTTTCCTGTTAATCCTAGCATGATAAAGAAGATTCAAAGAGAGTGAGATGCCAGCTCCTTTCATTCAGTCAGTAGCTTCAAACATTTCTGGTATATGAAAAACATGTTTTTCAATGGCAAAAATCAATGAATATTGTAAATGCACAAACAGTAATATCTCCACATTGCACGGTGCAATTCTGAAATTTTTTGCTTTTTCCTGTTAATCCTAGCATGATAAAGAAGATTCAAAGAGAGTGAGATGCCAGCTCCTTTCATTCAGTCAGTAGCTTCAAACATTTCTGGACGTTTTTCAATGGCAAAAATCAATGAATATTGTAAATGCACAAACAGTAATATCTCCACATTGCAAGGTGCAATTCTGAAATTTTTAGCTTTTTCCTGTTAATCCTAGCATGATAAAGAAGATTCAAAGAGAGTGAGATGCCAGCTCCTTTCATTCAGTCAGTAGCTTCAAACATTTCTGGTATATGAAAAACATGTTTTTCAATGGCAAAAATCAATGAATATTGTAAATGCACAAACAGTAATATCTCCACATTGCACGGTGCAATTCTGAAATTTTTTGCTTTTTCCTGCTAATCCTAGCATGATAAAGAAGATTCAAAGAGAGTGAGATGCCAGCTCCTTTCATTCAGTCAGTAGCTTCAAACATTTCTGGACGTTTTTCAATGGCAAAAATCAATGAATATTGTAAATGCACAAACAGTAATATCTCCACATTGCACGGTGCAATTCTGAAATTTTTAGCTTTTTCCTGTTAATCCTAGCATGATAAAGAAGATTCAAAGAGAGTGAGATGCCAGCTCCTTTCATTCAGTCAGTAGCTTCAAACATTTCTGGTATATGAAAAACATGTTTTTCAATGGCAAAAATCAATGAATATTGTAAATGCACAAACAGTAATATCTCCACATTGCAAGGTGCAATTCTGAAATTTTTAGCTTTTTCCTGTTAATCCTAGCATGATAAAGAAGATTCAAAGAGAGTGAGATGCCAGCTCCTTTCATTCAGTCAGTAGCTTCAAACATTTCTGGTATATGAAAAACATGTTTTTCAATGGCAAAAATCAATGAATATTGTAAATGCACAAACAGTAATATCTCCACATTGCAAGGTGCAATTCTGAAATTTTTAGCTTTTTCCTGCTAATCCTAGCATGATAAAGAAGATTCAAAGAGAGTGAGATGCCAGCTCCTTTCATTCAGTCAGTAGCTTCAAACATTTCTGGTATATGAAAAACATGTTTTTCAATGGCAAAAATCAATGAATATTGTAAATGCACAAACAGTAATATCTCCACATTGCACGGTGCAATTCTGAAATTTTTTGCTTTTTCCTGTTAATCCTAGCATGATAAAGAAGATTCAAAGAGAGTGAGATGCCAGCTCCTTTCATTCAGTCAGTAGCTTCAAACATTTCTGGATTGGAAAAACGTTTTTCAATGGCAAAAATCAATGAATATTGTAAATGCACAAACAGTAATATCTCCACATTGCAAGGTGCAATTCTGAAATTTTTAGCTTTTTCCTGTTAATCCTAGCATGATAAAGAAGATTCAAAGAGAGTGAGATGCCAGCTCCTTTCATTCAGTCAGTAGCTTCAAACATTTCTGGTATATGAAAAACATGTTTTTCAATGGCAAAAATCAATGAATATTGTAAATGCACAAACAGTAATATCTCCACATTGCACGGTGCAATTCTGAAATTTTTTGCTTTTTCCTGCTAATCCTAGCATGATAAAGAAGATTCAAAGAGA